>NW_024081488.1:71605-183625 GCF_003009895.1 Hyaena hyaena
ATAAATTTGCTTATTTACCTTATAAAGCTAGTATGAAGATCATATTAGAAATAATTTGGAAATGCTTTGTAAAATTTAGGTATAACTAAGTTAATGGTGTCATTATTATTTGTCTTTAAATATTTTCCTAGCTACATTGAGATATAATTGACATTTCAGATTGTGTAAATTTAAGGTGTACAATGTGATGGTATATGTTTATAGTGTAAAATGATCACCACAATAAGATTAGTTAACAAATCGGGGCGCCTGGGTGGCTTAGTCGGTTAAGCGTCCGACTTTCGCTTAGGTCATGATCTCGTGGTTCCTGGGTTCGAGCCCCGCGTCGGGCTCTGTGCTGACTGCCAGCTCAGAGCCTGGAGCCCGTTTCAGAGTCTGTGACTCCCTCTCTCTCTGACCCTCCCCTGCTCACGCTGTCTCTCTATCTCTCTCCTAGAAATAAATAAAACAATAAAAAAATTTAAAAAACAAAAAACAAAAAACAAATCATCACCTCAGATAACTGCCTTTTTTTGTTTTTGTGGTGAGGCCATTTATGATTTACTCTCTTAGCAACTTTAAAGTACACAGTACGGTATCATTAACTACAGTCACCATGCTGCACATTAGGTCTCCAAACTTATTCATCTTCTAACTGGAAGTTTGTGCCCTTTCTTTAAAAAAAATATATATATTTTTTGTGAGATGGGGGTGGGACAAAGGGAGAGGGAGAGAGAATCTTAAGCAGGCCCCATGCCCAGATCAGAGTCTGACGTGGGACTTGACCCGTGAAATCATGACCTGAGCCAAAATCAAGAGTCAGATGCTTAACTGACTGAACCACTCAGGCACCCCAAAGTTTATACACTTTGACCAATGTTTCCCTAGTCCCCCCGCAGAACTTCTCCTGGCAACCACTCTCTGTTAATATGAGCTTGGCTTTTTTAGATTCCACATATAAATGATCATACAGTTTTTTTCTTTTGTCTGACTTATTGCACTTAACATGATGCCCTTAATAATATTCATTATCTATCAATCTATCTATCATCTATCTATCTATCTAATCTACCTACATATATGTCTCATTTATACATTTCACATACAGCTATATCTATCTCACATTTTCTTCATCCATTCATCTGTTGATGGATACTTAGGTTGTTTTCACATCTTGGCTATTGTGAATAATGCTACAATGAGCATGGGAGTACAGATATCTCTTTGAGATAATGATTTTATTCCTTTTTCCATTTTCCAGAAGTGGGATTGCTGGATCATATAGTAGTTCTGTTTTTAATTTTTGGGGGGAACTTCCATGCTGTCTTCATTAGTGGCTATAGTAATTTACATTCCCACAACAGTGGAGAAGCATTCCCTTATCTCGTCTTCATAAGCATTTGTTATCTCTTGTTTTTGCTTTGTTTAATTTTGTTTTTTGTTTTGTTTTGTTTTTTTGATACTAGCCATTCTGATAGGTGTAAGGTAACACCTCATTGTGGTTTTGATTTGCATTCCCCTGATAATTAATGATGTTGAGCACCTTTTCCTGTACCTGTTGGTTATCTGTATGTCTTCTTTGGAAAAATGTCCACTCAGTTCCTCTGCCCATTTTTAAATTGAATTATTATTATAATTATAATTATTGTTTTTGCTATTGAGTTGTATGAGTTCCTTAAATATTTTGGAAATTAATCCTTTATCTGATAGTTTGTAAATATTTTCTCCTCTTCTGTAGGTTGCCTTTTCATTTTGTTGTTGGTTGTTTTTGCCGTGCAGAAGCTTTTCAGTTTGATGTCATCCTGCAAGTTTAGTTTTGCTGTCGTTGCTTGTGCTTTTTGCATAATATCCCCCAAAAAATCATTGCCAAAAATCAGTGCTAAGGAGATATTCCCCTGTGTTTTATTCTAGGGGTATTATGTTTTCAGGTCTTATGTTTAAGTCTTTAATCCATTTGGAGTTAATTTTAATTAAAAGGAGTTCAGTTTCATTCTTTTGCATGTGATTATGCAGTTTTTCCAACGCCATTTATTGAAGAGACTATCCTTTCTCCATTGAGCATTCTTGGTGACTTGGTCAAATGTTAGTTGACTGTCTATGCATGGATTAATGTCTGGGCTCATTATTCTGTTCCATCTGTGTATATATCTGTTTTTATGCTAGTATCATACTCTTCTGATTACTGTAACTTTGTACTACAGTTAGAAAGGAGGAAGTATAATGCTTCCAGCTTTGATTTTACTCAAGATAGTTTAGGTATTCAGAGCTTTTGTGGTTCCATATGAGTTTTAGGATTGTTTTTTTATTTCTGTGAAAAATGTCATTGGAATTTTGATAGAGCTTGCATTCAATCTGTGATGGCTTTGTGCAGTATGGATTTTTAAACTAACTTATTTCTTTCAATCCATGAGCACAGACTTTCTTCCCTTGACTTGTATCTATTTCAATTTCTTTTATTAATGTCTTAACAGTTTCCAGTGTACAGATACTTTATTTCCTTTGTTAAGTATATTCCTATGTATTTTATGGTTTTTGACGTTATTGTAAATGGAATTATTTTCTTTATTTCTTTTTCAGGTACTTCATTCTTTTTTTTTTTTTTTTTTTTACAAATAGTTTATTGTCAAATTAGTTTCCACATAACACTCAGTGCTCATCCCCAAAGTGCCCTCCTCCATGCCCATCCCCCCTCCCCCCCACATCCATCAGTCCTCAGTTTTTGTCAGCATTCAAGAGTCTCTCATGGTTTGCCTCTCTCCCTTTCCCCCACCATTTCCGCCCTTCTTCTCCCCCTTGTTCCTCCGTCAAGTTCCTCCTAGTCCTCCTATACGTGCAAACATATGATATTTGTCCTTCTCTGCCTGACTTATTTCGCTCAGCATAACACCCTCAAGGTCCATCCATGTTGCTACACATGGCCAGATTTCATGGTTTCTCATTGCCATGTAGTATTCCATGGTATAGATAAACCACATCTTCTTGATCCATTCATCTGTTGATGGACACTTAGGCTCTTTCCATGTTTTAGCTATCGTGGAGAGTGCTGCTATGAACATTGGGGTACATGTGCTCCTATGCCTCAGCATTTCTGTATCCCTTGGGTAAATTCCTAGCAGTGCTATTGCTGGGTCCTAGGGGAGTTCTATTGTTAGTTTCCTGAGGAACCTCCACACTGTTTTCCAGAGGGGCTCAGGTACTTCATTCTTATTGTACAGAAATACATCTGAGGGGCACATGGATGGCTCTACTCTTGATTTCGGCTCAGGTCATGATCTCACGGTTCGGGGGTTTGAGCCCCATGTTGGGTCCTTGCTGACAGCATAGATTCTACTTAGGTTCTCTCCCTCTCCCCTGCTCATTATCTCCTCCCCACTCTCAAAAATAAACTTTAAAAAAAAGAAATGCATCTGATTTTTGTATTTTGATTTTATATCCTATAGCTTTCCTGAATTAGTTTTAACAGTTTTTTTTTTTTTTTAGCAAAGTCTATAGAATTTTCTATATATAAGATCTGCAAATAGAGATAATTTTACTTCTTCCTTTCCAATTTGGGTACCTTTTTTTCTTTTCTTTGAGTAATTTCTTTAGTTAGTATTCCAGTACTATGCTGAATAGGAGTAGTAAAAGTGAGTATCTTTGCCTTATTTCTGATCCTAGAGGAAAAACATTCAACTTTTCACAATGGAGTATATTAGCTGTACACTTGTTATAATGGGTTTTATTATATTGAAGTATGTTCCTTCTATGCCCAATTTGTTGAGATTTTTATTATGAAAGGATATTGAATTTATCAAATGCATTTTCTGCATCTATTGAGATGATTATCTAATTTTTATGTTTCATTGTATTAATGTGATATAATACATTTAATCATTTATGTATGTTGAACTAATTTTGCATCTCTGGGACAAATTCCATTTGACCATAGTGTATAAACTTTTCAGTGTGCTATTCAGTGTGCTAGTGTTTTGCTGAGGATTTTTGTATCTAAATTCATCAGGGATATTGTCCTATAGTTTTCTTTTCTGTTAGTGTCCTTAACCTACTTTAGGGTAATGTTGGCCTTATAAAACAAGTTTGGGGTGTTCCCTTCCTTTCTGTTTTTTTTTGGAGTTTGAGAAGGATGGATGTTACTTTCTCCTCATTCATTTGATAGAATTCCCCATTGAAAGTATTTGTTGGGGAGTTCTTGGTTACTAAATCAAATCTCTTATTTTTTTTAATGATCTTTATAAATTTTATATATCTTTATGATTCAGTCTTGGTAGGTTGTATGTTTCTAGGAATTTATCCATTTTTCTAGGTTATCCAATTTATTGGTGTATAATTGGTCATAGTATGTTTTTATGATTGTATTTTTGTGGTATCAGTTGTAATGTCTCATCTTTCATTAATGGTTTCATTTATTTGAGCCTTCTCTCTTTTCTTCATTTCTCTAGCTAAAGAATTATTTATCTTTTCAAAAAGACAGCTTAGGGGCACCTGGGTGGGTCGGTTTGTGAGTTCAAGTCCCACATTGGGCGCTGTGCTGACAGCTCAGAGTCTGGAACCTGCTTTTGATTCTGTGTACCCCCTTTCTCTTTGCCCCTCCCCTGCTCATGCTCTGTCTCTTGCAAAAATAAGTAAACTTAAAAAAAAAAAAAAGCCAGCTTAATCTCATTGGTATTTCCTAATGTTTTTCTCATCTCCATGTCATTTGTTTCTGCTCTGACTTTTGTTATTTCCTTCCTTATGCTAACTTTGGGCTTAATTTGTTCCCCTTTTTCTAATACTTGAGGTATAAAATTAAACTGTTTATTTGAGATTTTTCTTTTTTCTTAATTTAGGTGTTTATCACCATAAACTTCCCTATTGTAACTGCTTTTGCAACATCCCATACCTGTTAGTATGTTGTGTTTTCATACTAATAGTTGACACTGTTTCAAGACACTGTCTAATTTCTCTTCTAATTTCCTCTTTGACCAAATAAGGTTGTTCAGGAGTGCATTGTTTAATTCCTATATTAGTTTTCCTCTTGTTACTGATTTCTAGTTTCATACCATTTTGGTCTGAAAAATACTTATAAAGATACCTAATTTTTTTTTCTGCTGATTCATTATTAGTGTATAGAAATGCACCAGATTTCTATACATTGATTTCATATCCTGTGACTTTATTGAATTCATTTATCAGATTTTTTTTTATTTTTAATGTTTTATTTATTTCTGAGAGAGAGAGAGACAGCGTGAACAGGGGAGGGTCAGAGAGAGAGGGAGACAGAGAATCTGAAGCAGGCTCCAGGCTCTGAGCTGGCTGTCAGCACAGAGCCCGACGCGGGGCTCGAACCACGAACCGTGAGATCTTGACCTGAGCCGAAGTCGATGCTTAACCGACTGAGCCACCCAGGCGCCCCTCATTTATCAGATTTAATAGTTTCTTGGTGGAGTCTTTAGGGTTTTCTATATATAGTTTCATGTCATCAGCAAATTGTGAAAGTTTTACTTCTTCCTTACCAATTTGGATGCCTTTTATTTCTTTCTGTTGTCTAATTGCTGCAGCCAGGGGTAAAGGTGGTGAGAGTAGGCATCCCTATATTGTTTCTGATCACAGTGGAAAAGCTCTCAGGTTTTTCCCATTGAGTATGTAGGATTTTCCTATCAGGTCTTTATTATGTTAAGATATGTTTCCTCTAAACCTACTTTGTTGAGGGTTTTTATTGTGAATGGATGTTGTGCTTTGTCAGATGCATTTTCTGCATGTATTGAAATGTTCCTATGGTTTTTTATCCTTTCTCTGATTGACTTGATGTTATCACGCTGATTGATTTGCAATATTGAACCTCCTTTGTCTCCTTTGTCTCCTGTGAATAAATCCCACTTGATTATGGTGAATGATTTTTTTAAAAAAAATTGTTTATTTTGAGAAAGAGAGCATGCACATGCAAATGAAGAAGGGACTGAAAAAAAGAGAGAGAGAGAATCTCAAGCACACTGTCGGTGTGAAGCCTGATGCAGGCTTTGAACTTAGGAACCATGAGATCATGACCTGAGCTGAAATCAAGAGTCTGACAATTAAATGACCGAGCCACTCAGGCAGTCCTGAATGATTTTTAATGTATTGTTGGATTCCGTTTGCTAGTATTTTGTTGAAGATTTTTGCATCTGTGTTCATCAGAGATATTGGCTTGTAGGGTGTTGTTGTTTTTTTGTTTTGTTTTGTATTGTTTTGTGTTGTCTTTATCTAATTTTGGTATCATGGGGATACTGTCTGCCATTATATTTTTAACTAGGTTTTCTGCCCTTCTCCTTCTCGTTTCCTACTGGTACTCCAATAACGTATAGACTATTTCTTTTAATGGAACACTATAGTTCACACAGAATTTCTTCTCTCTTTTTCATTATTTTTTCTTCTCCTCTGATGAATATTTCAAAGGATTTGTCTGCCACTTCTCAGATTCTTTCTTCTGCTTGATCCAGCTCATATTAATGCTCTCTATTGCATTATTCACTTAATTCATTGTATTCTTCAGCTTCAGAATTTCTGTTTTTTTTTTTTTTTTTAATGATTTCTATCTCTCTGTTAACTTTCTCATTTTGTTTGTGTATTGTTTTCTGAATTTCAGTGAATTGTCTTTCTGGGTTTTATTCTTCTAGCTCTCTGAGCTTCCTTAAAACAATTATTTTGTATTCTATATTGGGCAAATTGCAGATCTACATTTCTTTGGGTTCAATTACTAAAAATTATGATATTCCTTTGGTAATGTCATGTTTCCTTGATTTTTCATGTTTCTTGAAAGTCTTGTGTTGCTGTCTTTGCATCTGAACAGTCACTTCCTCTAGTCTTCACTGATTGGCTTTAGGAGATAAATACCTTTCATTAGCCCTGCTAGGGAATCTGAAGCTTTGTCAGACTTTTTCTACAAATATGCCTGCTCTATACTTCTTGTTCCTTCTTGTGGCAGAATTATTAAGCTTGTATACCTTCTCTTGATTCTGTAAAGCCAGGATGGGTGCCGACAGCCTCCCTTTTGCTTTTCCTAGAGTGGTCCTGAATTCTGAAGTTTGTGTACTTTTTCTCCCAGGTGTGTAGAGTTAGGCTCTTTGCACATGATTACTAACTGTTTGCAAAAGTTCACTCTCACCAGTACTGGGAGTACACACAGGGAGTCGGCCTCAAGGTTGGGGTAGTATGGATTTGGTGCATGGAGCATTAGGGGTCCCCATGGGCCAGATGGGGGAATGTGCTGGTGAGGCATTCCTCAGTGGTTTGTGGGTGGGCTTCCTGATGAAATGTGTGAAGCATTCACTAGGATCTGTGTATCTTTGACACTTTCTGGTAGTCTGAGTCCTGCGTGCTGTTCTCCCAGTCGCTCCCTGCCCCTCATCTTGTTCATACTCAGTGTTCTGAATGGAGTGAGAAATAATTTGGTTTGTTGGATGGTGTCCGGCACAGCTGGGGAAGCTGGGTGCTCACTCATTTTACCTGATGGGAGAAGTTATGGACCAAGAAGTTCTCTCTTGGCACTAAGCTATGCTGCTTTGGGAAGAAGTAGTGCAGGGAAGGTGAAACTGTTCCTCTTACCCTCTTCAGTATTTCTAGTCTCAGACTTTTTGGATCCAGTGATTTGCTGGAACTTCTCTGCTGGACACCTGGACTTCCACAAAGACTCTCTTGTCTGTGGTGATTGTTTAAATCAGCGTTCTTTTGGGGGGAAGAGGGTAGAAAACTCTTATTCTACCATAATGATGACATCACTCCTTTAAGGTTTAATTTAAATGCAATTTCTAGCTTTCTGTATATTAAAGAATGAGGAATATTATAATATTATTAGTTAACAAAGCCATTTTAATTCCAATTGAAAGTGACATGGGACTTTGACTCTAAACTCTAATTTAGTTTTTATTTCCAATAGTGAGTGATATGAAATTACATGAAATGACAGAGACTTGGATTTATTGGAATCAGATTTAGTTTTGCAAAATTGCATAGGGACTAAGGATACTCCTTCTGAGATTCAAAATTATTAAAATATCTTTGATGGATGGGAGTAGCCCCAACTAAAGTCAGCTGTAAGAAGATACCAGTTCCTAAGAAAACTTCACTATAATGCAAAGGCCGTTCTAAACTAGTGACTTGGAATCTCTTTTAGGTCTTTGGGGGTTAAGGAAGAAGCATGGTTTTAGGTATGATGAGGCTAAGAATGTGAAGCTATTTTTCTCACCAATCTATCTTACTATGAGTGTGCCCTGAGAAAACTGGTGTGCATATTTCAAGGAAAGATTATAACAGCTAGGGAAGGAACACCCTCCTTCTGTAACGTGGGGAAACTTGCTATCTGGGCAGAGACTGGACCAGCAGCAGGATGTAATGACCTGGGCAAGAATCTTAGTTCCAGCTGCAGCTCTTCAGCTTTCCAAGTTTTGTTAACTGAAGATGCTAGAACAGTTGGTATTAGCAGGGAGAAATGGAGGGATTCCTTCTGACTATCCAAATTTTGATGGTCTCTAACTTTTTTCATGGTAGCAATAGCATTTGACTGTTCTAGACCTGTAGATGTGTAGTGCTTCTCAGACTTCAATGTGTATATGGATCATATGAAGATCTTGTTAAAGTGCAGGTTCTGATTCATTGGATATGGGTGAATCTTGAGATTCTACATTTCTCACAAGATCCCCAGTGAATTTAATGCTGCTTGTCCAAGGACCACATTTTGTGTGGCAGAGTGTGGTAGGCAGATTTATAGCTCTTAAGTAGAGTCTATGCTCTAGTCCCTGGGGCTATGAGTATGTTACCTTACATGGAAAAAGGGACTTTCCAGATGTAATTAAGTTTCCTAGTCCATTGGCCTTAAAATAGGGAGGTTATCCTGGATTATCTGAGTGGGCGCAATATATTTATATGAACTCTTTAAAGCAGAAAGAAGAGAAGAGGAGGTCAGGGAAATTTCATACATGAGATAGGTTTGGCATACCATTGCCGCCTTGAAGATGGAAAATCCATGTGGAAAATATAAGAAGAAACTGAATTCTGCCAACATCCTGAATGTGCTCGAAAGTGGATTTTTTCCCAGAGCATCTAGTAAATGCAGCATTGCCAACCTGTTAATTTTAGTCTTGTGAGTCCTGAGCCAAGAGTCCAAGTGAGCTATTCTGTGCCCAGAATTATAAGGCACAGAAACTATGAGGTAATAAATGGGTATTAGTTTAACTGCTAAATTTGAGATAATTTGTTATGTCAGAAATAGAAAACTAATGTGTAAGGTAATCTAGACCATCTAACATCGAGGGAGAGCATGAAGTCATTCAACATTAGCAGGGTGAATCTGAGTTCCAGATCCAGGGATGATGTGAGAACAACCATAACTGGCCTTTGCATTGAATAGACTCGAGGGGTCTCAGAATTATTAAGAAAGCCATGAAACTAGAAGACCAAAGATATTCTCACAAGCAGAGTCATATTAAAATAGAATATTTAAAGAGATGTAAGGATCTTTAAATATATATAACCCAAGCTATCTATCTATATAGATAGGTAGATATAACAAATAACATCCATCTGTTAAGAGACAATTCTTCATGGGTCTCTTGTACTTTTGAACTCTCACAAGCAATAACACTGACAGTCTTGCAGACAGTCCATTCAAGGGTGCTTGTGTAGTGAACGAACTTGGAATATGGAGATAGTGTGTCTTCTTCTGGAGAAGGGGACAGGTTTATTTACTATTCAGTATAATAAAGATAATACCTCTTCTGAGGCAAAAATAGGGCAAGTTTGCTTGCATCCTATTATAAAATAGTAGGATTTCCTTTATTTCCTTTAGCTTGGTGTTTCTCAGCTGTGATGAAAACTCACTGTGTGCATAGCATCCGCTTAGGCTGCTCGGGGTTATTCCATGGGACTTGGGGGACGGGTAAAGGGAATGTAAGTGTGAAACTCATGCTTACAGTGCTGTGAGTAATAATATCCCTTGCCTCTGACCTAGGCTTCTTTCTGTCACCAGCCATGCAGCTGTAGCTGGCTAATATGTTAGCTTGCAAGTAGGTTAAAACCTCAGATTTTCACAGTTCTTTACTATATGAGTAAATCTCTGTGTTTGTTTTTATGTCTATGGTTGTGTGTTTATGTAGGTCTCAGATTTCAGATGTTTTTATCTGTTACGAAGAAGTAAGTTGAAGAAGATTTACCTGTTATGGAGAGGTCTGAATTTTCTTAAAACCATGAACTCAATAGGCTTTCAGCTCTAGTGCTTTCTTCTTAAGCCATGAAGTTCATACTGAATTTCCTGTCATTAAGGAAATATCACATTCAATCAACAAGAACTCCCAAAGTTTTACTGAAAGAAGCAGCTATGCTTAACTTTTTTGATATTATTTTATTACCAAGGTCAACACTGTTAAGTAGCATATATACTTCCCCAATATTATTATATGGAATTTTCGTTTTCTCATATCCTACCCATTGAGTGTCTTTTTGCTGTTGGATATATCTGTTTCATTTAGGTAATAATGGAAGTAATGACGATTAGCTATGTTCCTGATTATTCTCAACAGTTTTTAGGAAGATATAATTTTGTAGGAGGGTTTCAGTATAAAAGTGTCTCACTGGAAAAAAATATCAAAATTTAGCAGATATTTACTGTTTTACTAGGCAGACTGGAAAATTCTATAAATTATCTTCTCTCTGTTTTCATCTTTCAGATCCATAAGGAAGAATATAGATGTGAGTCTACCCCAAACAAAATTTGAGTTTCATTTTTCAAAAAAATTGGGTACTTGAGGGCCTGGGAAGACTCGGGCATTCTAAGTATACTTTGTTTGGTATCAAATGTCACTTGATATTCTTCTATATCAAGGATATCTTTCTCTTCAAGATGTCTATTGAATATTTATTGTGTCTACCAAGACAGATTAAATATTTGTATTCAGAACTGTTCCAATTTTATAAAAAGACTATAAAAGATTATATGTGAATTGTTTTTGTGTTCTTAACCACCACTATTTCTCCATCTGCTTTCATAGGTTTCTGCCAAGAGGAAGAACATGAAAAATAGTCTAGGCTCAGTACTACCATGTTTTGAAATTTTGTGGAAAAGCAATAACAAGTCATTGTATAATAAGGCATTGTTCCTTTTTACTGAGTGGAAGATTGCTTGGCAGACCTACTTGAAATTAGGGGTGGAAGGAGTGAGGAAGGTGATGGAAAATAATTCCATCTAAAGAAGATCTGTCTTCATTGTATAGGCCTGGCTGACCTGATTTATCAGTTTCTTTTTATTTAAACATTTTCAGAGTTAAAAATTCACTCATTCATTTACTGTTTGCTTTTTTGGAGCACCTTCTATGTACAAAGAACTTCTAGCTAAGCAATGCATTTCTTTTCTTTTAAAAACAGAAAGTCTTACTAAAAGTTCTCTTTATTCAACACAGAAAAATAAATCCATGCTTTCTTTGCTGCAGTGGTACAGATTTGTTTTCAGTATTTTGAGTCCAACCTTTGAATAAGATATTTTTTCTTTTCTAACAGATCACTGTCAAAATGTAGTTTGTTTTGCGATTGTGTACTACCTTCCTGGAGAATTATTCATTCACTATTTCCAGATTAGTAAAGATCAATTTAGGAGACTCATAAAGTCACCAAGATGATCTGAAAGGGGAAAAAAGCAGCTTTATGGAGAAGAGTAATTCTTGTTTCAATAGAACGTTCGAACCATTAAACTTATCTTCAGTGATTCTCTTACCTCACTCTGATTCTGATTGGGTTAGTAAAGTGCCATGATTTGAGACTGGACATTTTTTCAGCTGATAATGTGACACCATTTTAATATTACAAATCCTGCTTTCTCTTTTTCTTTGGTGTGATGTTTATGCTTGATTTGTTTTTTCTTTTCTTTTTTTAAAATGTTTATTTATTTTGAGAGACAGAGCAAGAGTGCAAGTAGGGGAGGGGCAGAGAGAGAGAGAGAGGGAGAGAGAATCCCAAGCAGGCTCTGCACTGTCATTGCATAGCCTGATGCAAGCCTCGATCTCATGAACCGCGAGATCATGACCTGAGCTGAAATCAAGAGTCAGATGCTCAACAGACTGAGCCACCCAGGCGCCCCTTGATTTGCTTTTTGTTTTTTTCTAAACTATTTCTTAATGTTAACATATAAATTTGACACACTTCCTGAAAATGTAGCAGTAATACTGTTGTTTGACACCCACAAGTTTCTGACAGGAATGCTTTTATTCTGTGAATTATAAAGATTATGTTGTATTTATAGAAATGATAAGTCTTATGAAAAACATGAAAATGAGTTTGAACAATCTGAGGCATGGAGTTTTGTGCCTTTGTTGGTTTTTGATGTCTCTTCCTGGCTTCTCTCAGTACCAGCCAGGCTGTCTTATTTGTACTGTAATTTCCACATGTTACATAGTTTGTAAATACCAGTGAAAGGAACATCTTTTTTTTTCATATGGAAATGAATGTCCTCTTTTTATGATAGTTTATAGAAAAATAGTAGATTAAAAGTCCAAAGTGCTTCTACTTTTTAAAATGGTAGAATGAGAGTTGATAATGTTTATATTCTCCCCTTTAAGGGAAAGTAATATTCCCATTCCAAGAGTTGCCTCATGAATAATTTTTCATGTACCTTCCCTCCCTGGGATATTTTCTGTATTTTCTTAGTTTGAGGAAAGTATCTTTAACAGTTTCTTTGATTAAAGTGGGAAATCTTCTAGGCAGACTTCAAAATGCTGTGTAAATTTTCAATTGAGCACCCAGCTCATGTGTTTTTTCTTCTTGTGATGCAATCGAAAACTTAGCTGCACTAGACAGCACACTCAGATCAAGTGACAGGTCTTCTGGACTTTCTATATCCTATCTGATTTAGCCTACGTTGCAGTCCACCTTTTCCTTCTGTAAACCCTTATCTGCCTTGAAAGAAGCCCTTGACTGGCTCTTCCTCTTTCTCTAGTTCTTTCTTGTTTATACGTTTTGATTTTCTGACTGCTGTGTAGACTCTGTGGGAGTAAGAACCATGTTTTAATAGTCCTGGTACGTTTGTGATTCTGGGAACAGAGTAGATATTCAGGACATTATCTTTATTGATTGGGAGTGACATCCCAAAGACCAGCCAGTCCTTAGCCCCTGTATGAGCAGTGGCATTGGGTTCCTTACATCTTTGGCTTCAGTCTTAGCTCGGTTGCTACAACAAAAATACTATAGACTGAAAACAAGAGTATTATAGTCTGAGTGGCTTATAAAGAACAGACATTTATTTCTCACAGTTCTGGAAGCTGGGAAGTTCAAGATCAAAGTGCTGGCACATTTGGTGTCTGGTGGGGACCTGCTTCCTGGGCAGCCATTTTTCACTTTGTCCTCACATGGTAAATGGGGCAGGATCTCTCTGAAGTTTCTTTTACAAAGGCAATAATCCCATTCATGATCTAATTATCTCCCAAAGGCCCCCATCTTCCAGTGTCATTATATTGGAGATTGAGTGTCAACATATGAATTTTAGGAGACACAAACGTTCAGTCTATAGCAGCTTCCTTTTTGGGAAGGCCCAGAGCCTATATGCAGAAGATGATTAAAATTGCATAAATGAATGAGATAATGAATGAATGAATGGGTGTGATTAGTCTTTGTTTGTTTTTTGGATTAGATGAGACAGTCTCTCTCTCTCTCTCTCTCTCTTTTTTTTACATTTATTTATTTTGAGAGACAGAGACAGCATGAGCTGGTGAAGGACGGAGAGAGGGACAGAGAGAGAGAAATAGAGACACAGAATCCAAAGCAGGCTCCAGGCTCTGAACTGTCAGCACAGAGCCTATGCAGGGCTCGAACCCACAAACCATGAGATCATGACCTGAGTCGAAGTCAAACATTTATCCACCTGAGCCACCCAGGCGCCCCAGGTGTGAGACAGTCTCTTAACAAAAGCTAAAAGCGATAGAAATGGCATATATTCTGTCTGAAATGGAGTGGACCGTGCAGATGAACATGTCTAGTGTGGTGGGAGACAGTTGTATGGGGCACTGGAAACGAGGGGAAAAAGTGAGATGGTAACAAGTTTCTGCTTACAAGGACCAGATAACCTGCTTGGACCCACACTGTGTGGGAAAAGGAAGCTCTGATTGAGAATCTCATACCTGAAGCTTGACCATGTTTCTGAAATTAGGTTTTAAGAGTCTGACCCTGGGGTGCCTGGGTGACTCAGTCAGTTAAGTGTTCGACTTAGGCTCAGGTCATGATCTCATGGTTTGTGGGTTCAAGCCCTGAGTCGGGCTCTGTGCTGACCACTAGCTCAGAGCCTGGAGACTGCTTCAGATTCTGTATCTCCCTCTCTCTCTCACCCTCCCCTTCTCTCTCTCTCTCTCTCTCTCTCAGAAATAGATAAGACATTAAAAAAAAAAGAGTCTGACCCGTTTGGGTAAAAACAAGCCTTTCTAAGCATTGTTGGAGAAAGTGGCTGGGGATGGAAATGAAGCAAAGGAACCCGAGGCCGCTTACCCAGCAGTTTCAGCCAAAGGCAGTGCTGCTTTGATAGGCTGTTTCTAAGGCAGAACAGCTCCCTCTGAAATGTGGTGTCAAGAGGTCTTTCATGTGAGCTTTCAGAGCATGTCCTTGTCAGGTGAGTGTGTTGTTGCCTCCTTGGAGCACATTTTTCTGCAAGGTGGCCCTGCCATCAAAATCTGTCAATATTAAAGGTTTTCTTGACTCCAAAAGTAGGTTGGTGAATATCAGTGGTACCCATGTACCATTATTGTCTGAGGCAGATGTCTGTGTAAAGTTTCCCCCAAATTCCTTTATTTGTGCAGCATTTTGGTTGTCATCTTGTCACCACTGACTGCAGTAGGGATGGGATTTTCTCTAAAGTTCAATGTGTTTTGCTTGTGAAAAATACATTTAAGAGAAGATAACTGAGGTTTTGTGACCTAGACATCAAGGGACAGGACTCTGGTTTTGACTTGGCCCAACAAGATATGTCATGGTCCATGCTAGCAGAAGGTGAATTGGTTGGGAATAAACTTTCTTTTTTCTCTCTTTTTGGTGGAAGGAAGCACCTGGAAGTAATCAGATGATTTCCTGACTTGGAAAAGAATCTGATGACATCAGAAGTTCCCAAGAGCTAATAGCTATTTGATCTATTCATACAATTAGGCTGAGAGATTTGGGAAGAAGATAACATAGGGAACTACATAAACATAATACCTCAACATAGAATCAAGTCTTTAACCTTGTGAAAGGACATATTTTTCTTTCTCGCATCTGTATATTATTCTTTTAATAAATTAATATCTGCATATCCTTTGATTCTTTTTCTTACTTCGAGGGAAAAAAAAATCTTTCCTCCTTTCCAAGGATAGTTCCTCTCTTTTTGTCAGTGATCTCATTTATTTGGACTACTTTCAGGCTAGTAAAAGAAATTTCTCTCCCCTTTTATCTTTGCATATTTAATCCCTCTTTCATTAGTGGCTCCTTTGCCATTTATCTACAATAAATTAAGATTTTTCTCATCATCCTGGAATCCGCTTCTTTTAACCTTGCTTTCCTTTTGGTCTACTGTTCAATTTTTCCCTCTGCTATCAACAGTATTCTATTTGCCTTTATGAATCAGGCACTGTGTTAGGGGCTGGGGGTGCAGAAATGAATGAGCACAGTGTCTGTTTTCAAGTAACCGATGGCCTAGTGGAAGGTGCAGACAAGCAATCAACATGGTAGATTGTGATAAATACAAAGCCACATTATGTACGGGAGACTGGAAGGATACAGAGTGTGAAGACATGTATTCCGTCTCCACCGCCAGGAAAGTCTCTTAAAGCAGGTGCTGATTTAGTGGATTCAGGAAGGACGAATAGAGAAGGTAGAAAGACCTGAATGAACAGAGAGAGACATAGAAACATGAGAAAACAAATACTTGGTTTGGCTCAAGAGTGGCAACCTTGGAAGGCCTGCTCATAGATGGTGATTCTATTAAGATAGAAAATAAGGAAGGAGATAGGAGGGGATGATAAAAGATTTGACTTCAGTTTTGGCTGTATTGAGTTTAGAGAGGTATTTAACTAGTGGGAGGTAGGGCACTGTTTGTGAATGGCTCTGTATGCCATGCAAAGGGGTATTGGTTGCCTATTGCTTTTGTAATAAATTATCACAGACTTAGGGGCTTAAAACAATGTCCAAGATGGGTTTTATGGGGCTAAAATTTAAGCAGTGACAGAATTGTATTTCTTCTGGGGGCTCTGGGGGAAAATCTATTCCTTGACTCTTTCAGCTTCTAGAGGCTGCTTGCATTCCTTGGCTTGTCACTGCATCACTGGTTCTGGGGATTATGACATGACCACCTTTGGAAGGTCACTAGTTTGCTTCATACGTAAGGTGTTTGAACTCATTCTGAAAGCAAGAGGAAGCTATTGCTACATGTTTAGCCAAAGAATATGGTGGTGCTTTAGAGATTTGTGCTTTAGAAAGGTCGCTTTATTTGAAATGTAGATATTTGAGTCAAAGGGAAAAAACTAGAAGGGTATTGCAGTCACCAGGTAAGAGTTATAGGATCCTGAAACATGACAGTGGCAATGTGGTTGAAGAGAAGGCTGACTTAGCTAGAAAATGGATGTGAGGACTGATTGGGATGTTTAGGATAAGTCAGTCTGGATGACTTTCAAGCTTCACACTCAGGGAGCCTAGACAGATGATATTTCTATTAGCCAAGAAGTACAGTAAGAAAGTAGGTGCCAGTAGAGTTGGGGCAACCAAAGGTTTAACTTCAGTTTTGGCTGTGTTGACTTTGAGCTGAGAGGCATGGTACCCAGCTAAAGAAGATCTGAAGCCTAGGCAAGAGGACTGTTTTGGGGATCATCAGAAAACTGCATGGGAGATGGCCCAAGGCTAGTGTATAAAATGAGATGACTTGGGACTACTTCTGTGAATAATTTCAAAGTCTATATTGATGACTGGTCTTACAGAGCCCTTGATTCACCTTTACAGGGGCTCCTGGACATAAACGCATGTATGTCCTGTATTTCGTTCAAATTCATGAAGACTAAGAGTGGAGTTTTCTTGAGAATGGGGTTAAACCTTTGCTTATCTTTGAATCTCTTCTTGTATCCTCCCATTGATTGAATAAATATGTATACACAACCAGACATAAATATAGTTTGCATTATATTGTATTTTTTTATGTTCATACAGAAATCCCAGATCAGTAGAATCATGTTTTGTCTTTGTTGACACCTGATACTGCTTACAAGGAGAAATATTTGACATTTCTCCCACTTGAGAATTGTCTTTCAAAGTCACAATAATTATCCGTGTTGTGAATTAGGTTACATATACATATTTCCCAGGAAAGTATTTGAAATGTGTGTATTGTTGGTACTGAACCCTTAAGAAAAAAGCTTCTTTTCTTTATCTTAAGTTAGTGCATAGGGTTTTTATCACAAAGTTTTATGCCCATTCCACACAACTTCATGATCTTGTTAGTGTCAGAAAGGTGCTATGAGAGACAAACTGGAAGTTCTCCAAGAATTACCCACCCTCCTTGGGCTTATTTTATCAGTTAATAACATCACTCTCTGTGCCTTTTATTTGACCTTGTGGCTTCAGGATCATCTTTGGCCTCACTTTCCTTCCCTTTGTTCACATGGCCACCAAGATTTGTTAGTTCTCATTCTGAAATGACTCATTAGTACCTCTTATTTCTTCTGAACTCCAGAAATAACCCTTTTAATAAGTCTGCCTGTGTCCAGCCTATCTCCAGCTCTAGTTTATTTTGAACACTGTCACTAAGTAAGCTCTGGGAAACACACAACTGATCATATCCTGTACAAACCACCGGTAGCTCTCCACTGCCCATAAAAAAAGCCCCAAACTACTGACATCCAAGGTGGAGTCTGCTATCCTCCAGACACTTCCCACTGGGGACCTCCTCCTCTTATGTTTGGTGATTTTTTTCCTTCTGTTCTGATTGGAAAGGCCTTTCTTCGTCTGCCTTCCTGGCCTCTGCATTGGCTTGGTGAACACTGGCTAATTTTCCAAGGTCCAGTTCAAAGGGCATTTCCTTTGTGTGTCTTTTACTGTCATTACCAGCACTACAATGTTCTCACCATACTACCT
This sequence comes from Hyaena hyaena, assembly GCF_003009895.1. NCBI lineage: Eukaryota > Metazoa > Chordata > Mammalia > Carnivora > Hyaenidae > Hyaena > Hyaena hyaena. Next base: position 89,660 of record NW_024081488.1, read on the forward strand.
TTCTCTCCTTGAATTCTTTAGGTGATTCTATCCCCACTCCTTGCCCTCCTCACTGCTCTCACCTCTGTATCCTTAGCACATAACTGGTGCTTAATAATGATTGAGTGGTTTGGTGGAAAATCTAGTTAGAGTCCAGTTTCGGTCTCTTCCCTGATTAACTATGGTTCTCCAGACCTCTTTTCTTTGTCTATAAAAAGGGGGGAAATTCAAGTACAGGTGTATCAGATCAAGCCATATATCCTGAGACCTCTGCTACGAGTGTTCTTAATAGACATCGTGAGGTTTTAAGATGAAGAATGTGAACCTGACTTGAGTGGCAGACGCAGTCATTCTTGTTATTTCCTTCCAGTCATGCTTGGTGAAATAAATCCACGGGAATCTTTAATTTGGCCTTCTACAGTTTTCTGGGTTTCTCAGGAGATTAGCTTATGTTTTTTAGGTATCACGTACACTGTTAATCAGGGTTAAAAAGCAGGTGGGTCTGCAAGTAATCTTTGTTAGTCAAAACTGGTTTAAGTTTGGAAACATGACAGCTAGCCTGTCCTAGACATTAAGAGGGCATGGCTATACAGCTTTTTTTTTTTTTTTTAAACCTTTTGTTTCTCAAATCCACACACTACCCTGCCCCCAGTTTGTAAAGGGTGAAATTTCATTTGGGTTGTGAGGATGTACTCAGAGAACTGGGGAACAATCTTGTTTCTATCTTTTCCAGATTTAAGGAAACACATGCTTATGTTTTATGAAGGAATGGACACTACCTCATGAAGAGGTTCAGTCAAAAGTGGCGTATTCTTTTGTTAGGATTGTCATAGTGAAGTGTCACAAACTGGGGTGGCTTATGCAGTACACACTTATTGTCTCGTGGTTCTTCAAGCTAGGAGTCTGGGATCAAGGTGTCATAGGGCTGGTTCTTTCTGAGGGATGTGAGGGGACATCTGGCCCATGCCAGATTTCTAGATTCTGGTGGTTTTCTGGCACTCTTTGCAAAGAGTTCCTTGGTTTGTATCATCCCAATCTGTGCCTTCATCTTCACCTCCTTTTTCCCTTAACTGTGTCTGTCTTTGTGTTGGAACTTCCCCTTTTTAGGAGGACACTGGTCATATTGGATTAAGGTCCACCATAATGACCTTATTGTGAAATGATTACCTGTGGAAAGACCCTATTTCCAAATAAGGTCACGATCTGATGTACTGGTGGTGAGGTCTTCAGCATATCATTTTTGGGGGATTCAATTCAGCCCACAACAAGGGGTACATGCTAGAGTGCATGCTGGCTGCAGCCTTGGAGTAAGGTTTTGTGGGCTCCTGGTTGAGCTTATGTCAGGGCTTAGTCCTTTGGTGCTGGATCTTGGGGATCCACGATCTGGGAAGCCCTTCAGTGAGGTAGCTGGAGGGGGGCTGGGAACATGTATGAGGGGCTATTTACCAATTGGTAGAAAGTATTTTAGTATTTTAATATCCCTTCCAGCCAATTATCATCCCTGCTTAGAGACTGACTCACTCTACAATGTATTTTAGATGTTTGGGAGGGCTGCTGCCCTTCTATTTGTTGGTTGATACCAGAATTTATAGTTCCAGTAACTCATGCTAACTTAAAATGTTCGAGCACTGACAAAATGTGAATTCCTCTGTGACTGTTCTAATTTGAAGCTTCAACTCTCAAGTCTGTGCTTGTCTGTTTGAACCCCCAGTGCTGTTTTCATTCTTAGGTTTGCGATTATGTTGTAAAAGTCTAAGTGGCCATTAGCCTGCTTGAATACTGCTTAGTTTTCTTTAAATTATAGAAGTTGTTACTAACCAAGTGTTCATTTTGTACCAGGCACTATTCTTCCTCATGACAACTCTATGATGAAGATGTTTATTGTCTCCTAAAAAATGAGACAACAGAGCTCCAGCAACTTGTCCAAAGTCATGACTCGTAAAACTAGTAGGAACTCCAGAGTCTGCATTGCTAACCAGTGAACCACTGTGCCTCTATGGAAATAACTTCTGCATTAAATAATAGACAAAAGAGACTATCTTCATCGTTCTTGAGTTGGCTTTGTGATGTGTGAACCTGATGAAGAGTCAGGAGGCTGGCCATGTCCCTCCACTGCCGTAGGGCCCCAAGCCCTCCAGTATGACCCCCCAACAGGGTACAGCCACAGTTTCTGCCAGGATCGGTGGTGGTGAGCACATTCCGGTGTCCTGACATTGCTCTACCATCCCTTCCTCTGGTGACTCCCCCAAGAGATACATGCACAAACACACAAATGAACACACACAAATGCACACATATACAGTAATATACACATATACAAATTTATACACAAATATCCATACACATATACATGCATACAAAACACACAGGCAGAGGTGCCTGGGTGGCTCAGTCAGTTAAGCCTCTGGCTTTTGATTTCAGCTCAGGTCAAGATCTCACAGTTCGTGAGTTTGAGTCTCATGTCGGACTCTGCTTGGGATTTTCTCTCTCTCTGCCCCTCCCCTGCTTGCTCTCTTTCTCATAAATAAACATTTAAAACAAAACAAAACACACATACACAAATACCATTTCTGTATGGGCAGGTAATAATTGCTTTTCTTTTTCAAGGATTCCTAAGTTTTGGTTATGGAACTTGAAGACCCACAATAATCAGAGAAGTGAAAACACACAAAAGAATGGAAAAGGCATATATTTGAACACTCACAGAATGGGTGGAGTAGAGACAGGGCCACAGTGAGTAGCAGTTTACTGAGTTGAGGCTCTCAGACAAGACTCTTCCAGAAGACTGACTGGCTTTCTGAATTCCAGTGTGGCAATGCAATAGTAATAAACTTCGGTTCTTTCCTGCTAGTACCTTTATGAATTACCTGCTGAAAGTTTCTGTCCCAGTTTCATCTTTTAAAAATTTTCAGCTAAGAGAGCTGTGGAGCCACATTCTGCTTGAACACAACCAGAAGCAGAGGAGATGTCAGAACCTGGATGATGAATTTGGCTTCTTCTGCACTGCTGAGTTGATGAATGGGAACTGCTGATAAATCCATACAAATGAGAGCTTTCTGGAAGGTGGGGGGCAGTGATGAAAGACAGCTGTTTTTGTTTTGCTTCATAGTTCCAAATTGTCCTTTTTTGCTACACTTTTGGCTCTGCTTGGTGTGTTCTTATCTCTTCTTGTGCTGATAATGGTTGATTTCTTTCTGATTGCTCTGGTTTCTAGAAGGATGTTTGAGAAGGGAATTTTGGGGTTAAATGATTGTAACTCAGAGCTAGCCTTAATATTTTGGGCTCACTTAGTGCTTTTCTTTATGTGATGGTTTAAAAAATTGTCCTTCAAACGTACATTTTTAATGAGTAGGTGGCCATGCCAATTTAAAGAAAACCCTGTATATACTGTGCTGTTGAATAGTTATTATTCTGTCTAGCAGTTAATCCCATGAAATGCTCACTAATAGAAATTTTACATTATTGGTTTTTACTTTTACCAGGAATCTCCAGTTTTCTTTATGAATATTTGAATATTTGAAATGTAATTGTAGCGATTGCTTTATTTCTCTTCCTTGAGAGGGCTGTTTTTCTCTCCCTTGATTGTCCTATTTCTGTGGTATTTTATAGTGCTAAGCTGCCTCTTCGGCTATCTTATTACCAACCCTTAGGCTCATTAATAATTCATGCTCCAGCTGTGTGAATTGGTGGCTTTAATTAGCTATTACTATTTTCCAGAAAAGACAGTTTCATTTATGAGTGTTATTTCATGGAACAAACTCTTTAAGAAATGCATGCACTTGAAAATGAAATACTTTATTTGAACTGTGTTTTAGGCTCCAAATTTATTCTTCACTGCATTTCCATTTTATTTTAGGCTTGAAAGCTTATTTGTAATATATTGTATTTGTATATTAGCATATTTTATGCTTTCAGTGCTTACAATATTTTGGGAATGCTCTTGCATCGCCTTTCGCCAACATCCCATTCCCATTGGCATGTCAACCCTCAAGCGGTTAGCTTTATATTCTCTTATGGACTGTAAATTTGTGAGCCGTATAAAAAGCTGTTTATGTTCTTGTCTAATATTTCATAAGCTTTTGTACTTAGTCTAAACTCAATTAAGTAGCGTTTAAAGACTTGAAATGATTACTTTCAGCCATCATGTTTTGAATTAGTCGACTCCAAGGGTATTAGATCTTCAGTCAGGCAGAACCTGGCCCCGAGACCAAGATAGATCATGCGTCTCTCTGGAAGCACTTAGGGTTGCTTTGAGAGGCCTCTGCATACGTTGATCTTCTGATCAGAGGGCATGGCTGTCCAGTTATCCTAAAAGCTGTCATAAAAAAAAGCTTGAAAATGAAATTACTTCGAATTCAATTTGAATGCTTCAGAATTCACAGGAAGTGGGAAGAGCAAAGATGTTGGAAAATAATAAGACCACAATTTGCCAAGTCTTTGGGCATAGAGCCATTGGGCCTGACCAATATTCCTCTGAGCCAGTCATTTTATTTTATTTTATTATTTATTTAAAAAATTTTTACCCATTTATTTTGAGAGACAGAGCGAGAGAGCAAAGAGGGGAGGGGCAGAGAGAGAGGGAGACTGAGAATCCCAAGCAGGCTCCTCACTGTCACATGGAGCCCATTGTGGGAGGCTCCAACCCATGAACCAGGAGATCATGACCTGAGCTGAAATCAAGACCAGATGCTTAACCGATTGAGCCACCCAGGTGCTCCTGAGCCAGTCATTTAAAAGGAATAGTGAGATGATTTCATGTGGCAAAAGTTCTGCATTAAGGGTAGTGGTATAAAAGAAAACCTTTAGAACTGGAGAAATGTAGAAAACTCTTTGAGTTTAATTTACTTGGGTGAATTTACTTTTTATTTCATCTGAATAAGAGTCTCTATATAAAGTTGAGAAAACTCAAGATTTCAATGGATATATTTTTATTTATTTCTACAATGACAATCTGGGAAAATGCTCCAACTAAGGCAATTCTTAGACATTTAGAGGTTTACATATATTTACTTCTTGCACATTATTATGTTCAGGCTGAAGACATCTCGGGAATATTGTCTGCTATAAATAGCCTTCAAGTCTTCTGGAACAAAGTTTGGTTTTTGGTCACTTGCTAATTGCCATGCAAATTATAATTTCACAAATTATAAACAGAGGATTAGGTCTCAGGGTATAAAATCCATTTTTTTTCCTCATGAAAAAATTAATCTGTTTCTGTGAAAAAGGTGTCATTACCTTTCACACTGATTTTAGCTTCTTGGGATAAACGAAACTGGAAGGAGATCTGTTTCCTCATTATGCTATAATACCCCCTGTTGGAAAACCATGGCCATATTACATCTTACATTCCTTTTGCCACTTTGCCTTGTTATGGGTTCTGTGAAATGATTTCAAGAGCTGAGTGCATTTCAGAGCATGGTTTAAATGGAAATATGGATCCTTAAGGGAATTTGTGTTATCTTGGAGGTACTTTAGAAGAGGGGAGAGGAAACAGGTAAAAGGACCCTTTCACATTTAGATGTGCTTAGGGAAAGCCATATTAATTGATAGAGGTTTATTTTATGGGGACTCTAAATGACAACTGTCAACCTGTAGTTTTGCATTTTCACTTACTATTTTAGTCAGAATTCGTTTTGATTGCAAGTGACAGGAAACCCAGCCCAAAGTGGTTTGCATTGTTTGAAAGAGGGAGTTTATTGGCACATATGAGTGAGATGTGATATAGTGTCAAGGGTGCTTTGATTCATGGCACAAACCACATTACTAAAAACTGAGTTTCTAGTATCCATTTCTTGGATCTGCTTCTCTAGCATTGGCTTTATTTTGAGACCTCACATAATTACGAGGTGCCCGTCAGCAGCTCAGAGATTTAAATATAGGGTGAAAAAGCAGGGATCTTTGGCCCATGGTTCCCAGGAAATATCCAGAACATCACCAAGACTAAACTGGATTAAGTTACCTGCCTAGCCTACACCAATCATTGTGCCCGGGAAAGGTCTTACTCCGACTGAAGGAGCTTCAGTCCCTGAACTGCATGTGTCAGAGCCACAGAGGGGGCCCACCTAGGTCACAGAATTCAAGAGTGGGAAGAGTAAATCCCCAAACAAAAACTGAGGCAGTTGCCAGAAGTGGGAAAGGAGTTTCAGGGACAAGGGCAAATGTCCACTGTCCTACATACTGCAGAGACCCCAGCTTGGCCTGGACTTCATATACAGGCATTATATTACATTTGCATTCCTGGGATTACTCCATAAAACTTTAAAACTTGAATACCACCTGAAGTATAATCATTTAGTAGGAGGAATAGTTATTATTTTACTTTCAGCCCCTCAAAAGAGCAAGAATTAATACTAGTTACAACTTTTAAGCTTTAATCATTTAATACCAAGTGAAAAAGTGAGTATTTCCAAACACCTAACTATCTGATATTAAACTTGCAGATAGATTTTAAAGATGCTTTGACAATTATCTAAAACTGTGGTGTACAACCTGTTGAATCTGATAAAAGCTGTTAACTCTCTCTCCAGATAAAAGTACAAGGGAATGCATGCATAAAATATGATCTGTAATTTGGGGGTTAGCAATTCCAGCTGAAAACTGAAGCTGTCCCACTACTTATCCAGAGCTTGAATATCTCCTGGGATTCCCTAGGAGGTTGTCCTCTTTAGATTTGACATCTCCAGGGCATGGCCGCATTTTGGTCTTAGGAACGCTGGACGAGATGGCTGTCCCAGTCTGCTAGTCAGCCCAAAAGCTTCCTCAAGGCTTTGCTTCTCATCCTTCACTTGAAATATTTGCTTTATTTTCGTTTTTTTCCCCCCTCCCTTTGTCTTTGAATAAGGATGCTCTCCTCTGTGTCTGTTTCTTTTGGAAACAGAATGTGTTTGTTTTTCTTCTCTTCTTCTTTGGACAATTTAAGGAGCTTCTGATTGTGATTCCTGTGAAGCTGTTACCCCCAAATGTACTTCTTTTGGAGAAGTGATGCTAGATGTTTGCACCCCATCCAGCTTGCTCTAGAACTTTGAGGTTCTTCATTCACAACTGATTGGACATCCTCTGACAGAGAGCTCATGGCCACTAGAGGGCGCCAACACCATCTTTAGGCTGCTCTATGAGTTCTGCTTCTATTGAACCCAAATATTTTCTTTGGTAGCTTCTGACCTTTTGTGTTAGTCTTCCCTGTTGGGACCATATGGAGCAAGCACCAGACTACAGACCAATGTGGAGAGGGGACACATTTACTTCATATATGTTATCCTGGCAGTGTCTCCTCCAGCACTGAGCAACGGCCCCACCCAAGTTATACCTGAGCGTCATCTCACAGAATGTTCTTTGTGATGAAAATACTCAGGCCCCTGGTACAGGAGAAACAGGATTCTTTTCAGCTACTGCACCTGCCATTCCATTTTTTGTCGATTCAAACCAATGCTTCTGGAATGGGAGGTCAATTTGAAGGTGGCCTGAATCCCTAGTAATCTAGCTGCAGGTTGTATTGGTGGTGCAGGAAACTGGTGCTGGAACCTTATGGGGTCCTTACCCCATGGCTGCCCGACATGAAGGGGTTTCATTTTCGCCTTCATGGGTGGATTGACTTTTCGGTGTGTGTTCTCTTCTGAGTCCTCATTTGTTCTGCAATCAGGAGATAAGTGAAGGGCCATGGTGCTGTCAGCATAAACAGGCTTTTGCTCTTTGTTTCCTAGAGAGATTGCCTTTGTGCCAGTGCCTTGAGCTTCTTTGAGCCTCTAAAATGTGGTGCTGCTGAGCCACCCTGGCAGGGAAGCCACTGGCAGTAGCTTTTCAAGTGGTCCTCTGAACTGGGCAGGAGAAAGCGCTCAGGGGCAGCTGACGCCAGAGTGACTTGGACATTCTCTTCAGTCTGCGCTACACACAGGATTGCAGCGTTTGGACTGTAACTAACCTGCTGTAGGAATCCTGTGAGCACATAAGCAGGATTGACAGACTGTGAATGTGGCAGAAAGAGGATTGTTATGCTCTGTCCGTGAGTCAGCGGTTCCAAAATCACCACCAGGTGCCAACATCACAGGGGAAGAGGTGTAAGCTAGGAAACAATCAGGGGGAGGTAGATGTGAAACTAGATGAGGTTCGCTCCGTGGGAAATAAGAGGAGAGGAAAAGAAATACTGCAGGGAGAAATTCTAAGGCAGGAGTGAAACACTGTATAACAAACCAGGTGATGCACTAACACAGAAAATGTGAAATGCTGAACAGGGGAATGGAGTGGAATGGGAAAAAGCAACAGAAAACTGACCTGACCAGGTACTTTGTAGTAGCCTTGCCTGGACAGATGGGTAATGCTTGGGGTCAGAGTTTTAGGTCAATGCGAGGTATTAATGTTTTCTCAGCTCCTAACTACACCCTGATTTTGCCTCAAATAAAAAGTAGGACGAATGCTGGAAGAAATCCCATCAGAGAGAGTCTGGCTTACGAAAGGCAGTCTTAGAGGTGGCCAAGCAAGTCAATTTCTGGGGAGGATGGAGCACATTTGTTGGCAGCCTTCCTGCAAACCAGTTCCTCATGCTCTTAGCAGCTGGGCTGGCTAAGCCCACCCCAGTTCCCAAGCCAGTCCCCAGCCCTAGGATGACAATTAGTAGTCTTTATCACATTCCTTCCTGCCTGTCTCCTTCCCTTCTGTTCTTTCCTTCTGTCATCTCTGAATATTTACTAAGTACCTAGTACTAGGTGTCAAAGTTTTGTTAGGGATTCAGAGGAGAGAATATGGATACAGTCCCTGCCATGAAAGAGCTTACAACCGAGTGAAAGAATCAAATAATCATATAAATACATGCATAATATAAACCTTGATAAGTGCCATGAAGGGAAGTTACAAGACACTGTGTGAGTGTCTGACAAGAGGGAATGTTTGAGTTTGGGGCATTTAGACTGAGGTTTGAAGGATGGATAAGAGTTACTAGTTAGCTGGGAGTGGGGAGGAATGTTTTGGGTGATTCGCTGTGCCTGTACAGGTATCACGAAAGGAGGAAGCATGGAATATTTGAGGAAATGTAAATAAGACTATAAGTAGTTGGAACACAGAAAGAGAGTAATCTGATATGAATCTGGAGAGATAAGTAGGCAGAGATAGTCAATGCATGACCCTGCTAAAATCTTGTTCTGTCTTATTAACAATGGGAAGCCATTGGTATATTTTAAGAACTGGGAACGGGGTAGTGGAGTGGGGATGTGATAATGGATACATTTCAAGAAGAATATTCTGGCTATAATATACAGAGTGGAAGGGGCTGAGTGAGGCTATGGTTGATCTGAGGTGAGGGCGGGAAGTTGGAGTTGTCTAAAGGAGGTGATGGTAGCCTGAATTAGAGTGGTAGCAGCAGACAGGGAAGTGATAGTTCTGACAGATGTTTAGAAAGGAAAATTGGCAGTATTTGGTAATGATGTTCTGCATGTGTGTGTGTCTGGAGGCTGATGGGAAGGTTCAAATCAGCTTCCATATCCTTGACCAGCAGAATTAGATGAGCATTATTACTACCTCTTGCTGAGAAAGGAAACAAGAGCAAGAACAGATTTTGTTGGAAGTGGAAAGTCATGAGTTGTTCTTGGACAGCGTAAACTTGTGCAGGATTGTTCTTCTTTTTTTTTTTAAGATGGGATTCGAAATCAGTTTATAGTGCAGATCAGAATCTTTGACTTAGCTACAGTATTTGGATCCAGTGGAGTCCCCACATTGGATGCTCATCATCTCTTCAGATCTGAGAGGTGCTATTTTGGGGCTTTGGGGGTTGGTCACACCTAATTTCCAGGGCTCTTTATGACATGGACAGTATACCTTTGTATGCCTTAGTTTTTTCTCCTGTAAAGTGAAAGTCTCGTTGAGGTGAAATTGTATCAATTCCTATGCAGAGACCCTGCCTGACCTATGAAATAGTGATTCCTTAAGCAGAACAATTTGGATGCTTGGGTCGGGAAAGATTTTGGGGATTTTTATATACTCACTTAGGTCAGGGTTGCTAAGGAGAAACCTGCCTGGTGGCTATTTCTTTTCTTTTCTTTTCTTTTCTTTTCTTTTCTTTTCTTTTCTTTTCTTTTCTTTTCTTTATTTATTTCTAGGAGAGAGAGAGACGCGTGAGCAGGGGAGGGTCAGAGAGAGAGGGAGACACAGACTCTGAAATAGGCTCCAGGCTCTGAGCTGGCAGTCAGCACAGAGCCCGACGCGGGGCTTGAACCCACGAACCGCGAGATCATGACCTAAGCGAAAGTCGGATGCTTACCCGACTAAGCCACCCAGGCGCCCCGACTGGTGGCTATTTCTGTATCTCCTTCCCTAGTACACAGGAATATATGACTCTATGCTGCTCAGGAAAATCCCATGCCAGGATATAGCAGAACCTGTCAGCCTGCTCACTCAGCACCTTCTCCAAGACAGACAAGAGTGTAGTCCCAAAGGGACTGTTAGGGGACATTGACTCAACCGATTAAATTCTATTTCTTGGTTGGGTGGTAAATTCATGAGTATTCATTATCATGCTCTCTAACTTACTTAGCTATTACACAATTTATTTTGCATGGATCAAATGTGTCAAAATTTTATAAAATGCAAAAGGAAAATAAAAGGGAGAAAAAAAAAAGAGCATAGTTCTCATAGGGCCTCTCTTCATCTTATTTTTCTTCAGTGTTTCTTTCTTTCCCCCAAAGCTGGGTTGCAAAAATATACACTTTGGTCTTGCCTTTCATTTTACCTTCATTTTATTTTTTTCAGTTCCAATATTCATCTTTACTAATCATTATCTACAGTGGATGACCGAACACAATGCCTGGCAAGCAGAAGTTATTCAACAATCATTCGTTCCTTTCTCAACAGAAGCCCGGGGTCCTGCATTGACATTGGCTTTCTCTAAGGCAATAATTGCTCAAATCTAAATAAGCAGTTAGGTCACCCCGGGGAACAGAGCTTCCCTCCCACAGGTGGTCTGTCATTTGTGTGAGATGCTTTAGAAATGGAAGAAGATCTCGAGCCATAGTGAGATTCTGCTTAGAAATTGGGATCCTCCATCTGCTTGGCCAACTACTAGAATTCCGAGGTGTCATTGGATCTCAAGGCTTCCGGGGATACCACGTGGCTAACTTTCAGAGAAATTCTAATGTGCTCCCCTTGGAAGATGGCTTTGGCCATCTTGTATGAAGAATGGAGTCCAGGATCAGTCTTCTGACCCAGAAAATTTCTAAGTCTTTGCATAACTATTAATATTGAATGCTGAGCTCACCTCTCTTCACTCAGTGATTGCTGCTGATGCAACAGGAAAATCCTGTTCTTGTCAGATTTAGTTCTGCTCCTTACATATCCTATCAGTGTAGGAAATTGGACATGGCTGCAGCTCTCTTATTCTTATCAATGGGAAGGCACTAAATTATAAATTTGTATGTATGTAGTACTAATTGGACACCTCACACATAGCATTTGCATGTTTTCTCGGGTATCAGAGTTTGTTCTTGCTTCTTAATTTTGGAGAGTAGGGGGTCAACAGGGAAATATAAGATATGTAATTCAAATACATTTAACGGATGATTTATGGAAGATTCGTTTCTTGACCCTACTCTTGCCCTTTTTCATTAATGTGAGAAAATATGTTATTCTCTGGGAAATTTTAATGTAGTACCTGTCATTTAGTCTCAAAGCAAATAGGAAATGTGTTTGTAACTTTGTGCTCTTCACTAGCATTATTTTTCAACCAGAAGAGTATTCTGAAATCAGAGTTTGGCCTTTTTAATACTGTGCAATGTGCAGGGAGAAGACCTTGCTTGGTGTTTTCTCAAATCCTTCCCTGATGGCTGATCCTTACGCTGCACCCATCTGCCAGCATATTTCTTAGTGATGGCTTTACAAAAATGTGGCTGCAAAAGTTTTCTTTTTCTACCCATCTACACGCCAGGTTCTACTAAATGCAAATGTGATACACATGATTGGAGTGATATCATTTTATTAGAACTCTTCTCATAACCTAGCTCTAAAAGGCCTTCTGTTTCTATTATAGCTAGGTTATTGATGCTAAATAGTTCGGCAAATTGGGTTGTTGAAGCGCGTCCACCATGCATTATTCATTAAGTGCATCTTTCACAAATCAGAACTGTCTGTTGCCTGATCTTGGAGGCCCAGTAACACCACTTCTCCGGGACGGTGCCTCCTTTGTGAGCCAAGAAATGGAGACCCAGGCATATCCGTCAGGCCAACACTTGGTTACACTGTTGTCCTCGAAATGTAGTGCATAATGGGGGAAAGCCTTAATTAATGTTCTACAGTAATGTGTCTGTTTATAAAGAAATAATGTACTATAAAATTTAAGCAACGTATAGTGAATGTGCTTCCTAATGGCAAGGCTGGCATTTTAAGTGATCAGTAAATCACTTAAATATTAAGACTTTCTTGAACAAGGGTAATAAAAGGAGACATTTGGAAATGGTAGATACCGGTACGTACAATTATCCACTAAATAAAACATTTTTATTGTGATCACAGTGTTAATCACATTGTAGAACAGCCTGATCAGGAAACGTGAGAAATTATATCAGAAGTTTTTTTCATTTTCGACATGACTAACTTCCACATTAGGATGTAAGCCCCAAATATTTAAACCAGTCTGACTTTCCACAGAGGAGAGCCATGTTTTAGTTTCCTGAGGTTGAGAGATCATTTGTAAAACTGCTGACATTGCTGCTTCCCATGGTTAAACCCTTCCTTATTTGGATCAAGGTGTTCAGGCTTGTGATGTTTTCCAGCTCCTTCCCTCTGGGCTGTCATTCTAGCTCCTGGGGCAGAAATATATTCTCAGGTGCTTCTTGCTCCCCTCGTGGTAAAGGAGATGCTGTCCCACTTCCAGCTTCTACAGGCATGATCAGTCCTACAGAGTCTTGTTGGCTCAGTTCTTTGGAAGGTGATGTCCCACTGCTTGTAAGGAAGACATCTGAGGACTGACCTATACAGCTTGCTGTTGCCTGGCTATTCCCTAGAACTATTTAGTATTCCCCCTTGACCAGCTTCCTTTGATCATGGAGGTCATATCCAGAGGAAACTGAATCAACTATAGGGTTTCCCTCCATGGGTTTCTCTCCAAGGATTCAGGCTTTTCCACTTCACTCCTCCTTTTTGGTGTAATATGATTTGATCCTCAAAATCTTTTACTGTAAAGACTTTTAAACAATGTGCTCCCAAAGCATTGTGTATGTTTCCCTTTCTCACTAATTAAAATAAAAATTGAAAAAAAAGAAAGTTAACTAAAGATTATTTTAAGTAGTTACAATTTAAAATAAACAAGAACTTGGAATCTCCACTCTGCATATTGTATATGATTAAGAATAGTCTGCAAAATGGAAATAGTTTGTAAAGTGTTAGGCCAATAATAATGCATTCAAAATGTTTTAGAAAATGTCCATTTATAGTTAATCTTTTGCCAGGCTAATATATATGAGATAGACTGTCTGTGAGGGCTTTGTAAAACAAAATTGTAAATTCCAAGATGTTGTGCTTAATGGGTTGTGGTGTCTGAATCCCAGATCTCCACTGATGAAAATTTGGCAGGTTGGGAAGTGAGATGAGGGTTTAATGAACAAAATCTAATCTAAGAGATGGAAATGCTGTTCCTCTTAAATACAGAGAAATTAATGGGCTGGAAAAGGCACAAATAGTTTCCACAGAGGCACAGAGTGATTTCCGTGCCGGGAAGGACAGAGGCTGGCTGGTTGGGGTGTGTAGCCATCAGTCAATGACTGCCTGTGGTCAGACCTGGCCAGAAGGAATTATGCATGCTTGGTCGGTCCATGACAGATCCTTTACTTTAGTTCCTATAGGTGTTCATACTGGTGTTCCAGGGCCCTGCAAGGAGGGGCCTTTGTATGGTTAAAAGGCCAGTAGATGTTTGTTTCTTTACTTTGATAGGACATTGTGTAATCAGGGCCTTTCTTACCCTCAGCTTGAGTGATGAAGACACAACCACTGTTGGAAGACAGGGATTTAGGGATTTAAACCAATGGGAGAAGGTTTCTCTTACGACCAGTGAGTTTTCCATTCTAAATTCTCATCAAATTTCTCTTCTAGTAGAAGTTAATGAAGTCTCTAACAAACACCTCTAGTTGGGATTTTGTTATGCGCCAAAGCCAATAGCTAATTACCCTCTATCTTCGTGGACAGATTAAGCCACTGAGTCCTGGCTTGAAAGCAGATGAGCAAGTGGGAGTGTTTGCTGCTGTTGGGAGTGACAGAGAATGGCCTGGCCTTGACCCTGTGCCTACGTTTCTCCACCTCCATCTCCAGGCAGGGAGCTAGTAATTTGTCTAAGAAGCAGTAAGGGAGGAGGATGAAGAGGCAGGACACCAACTCAGGACACTTTTGGAGGAAAGATTCTTCAAAGGGAATAAAACAAATCCATGAGACTGAAATATTGGTTGGTATTAGCAGTAGGTGGCCTCAGGGCCCTATTGGGGTGTGTGTGTGTGTGTGTGTGTGTGTGTGTGTGTGTGTGGTGGGGGGAGGGGAGCTGTGAAATTTCTGGAAGGTTAAGCTGACGTCCAGCTGTGGCGGTGAAAAGCACACAGCACTGTGGGGTCCAGGTGAGTGGGAGGTAGTGGGTGGCCCTGTGTCTGCAGTGCTAATTTCCATTAGAACAATATCACAGGAAGGCAGGTGAATTTGCTCCTGATAGGAATGAAGTAGAAGCACTGGGGGCTTTGAAGTCTTAAACCAAGGAACAAGATAGACAGAGATCAATGGCTTGCTTCCAAGTTAAAATTTAGAATTGATTAATATGAATTATAAACAAGATGATGACCAGTAGCTCTGGGAGCTATTGAAAACGATCTGTATCTTCGACTTCAGATTGACATTTTAAAATGTTTTTTCACAGGAGAGTTACTTTTGTATTTGAAGTTTGCTATCATTTGCCTAAGGGCTTCTTGTTTTAACACAAATAGAAATTCTTGGTATTTAAACGTATTTTGCTGTCATTACTGTCAAAATACAACTGTTGCATTGTATGGACTCCCTATGAGCTATGAGACTCAGGATCAGCTCTGTTTGGGGCAGAGTGGGGGGCAGGGAATTTTATTTCCCACAGAATCCAGTCTTGCTTTCTCTAATGGCTGGAGAGTGATTATGAAATTGCTGGAGGATTAGGAAAGGGGTGAGAGATGGGAATGGATTGTGTATGTGTGTGGGTTTCTACTAGAAGTAAACACCCGCATAGCAGGGAATGGCCTGGTCTGGTTTATAGCAGATAACTCGACAAATCATTCTTCACACCTACCTACAAGGCCCTGCACGATCCAATCCAGCTTTCTGCTTACTACCTCTTTGTCCTCATTTCCCACTGCTTTTCTGTCTGCTCATTCGTCATCAGCCACATTTTCCTTCATATTCCTTCTATACCCCAAGCCTACTCTCACCTCAGGCCCTTTTGCACTTGCCGTTATTTTAGACTGGCATCTTCCTCCTGGATTTAGAAATGGCTTTTTTCACTTTCAGTTTTTTGTTCAACTTTCGCTTCATCAGAGAAGCTTCCCCGACCCACTATGTAGAATAGCTTCTCCATTCCCATGGCCTTCCCTGTTTCTCATCTCAGCTCCCTTTCTCTCCTTCACATTTATTCCCTCTGGCATAAGCATACATATGTCTAGCTTGTGGATTGGTTTGTATTTCCTCACTAGCATGTAAACTTCAATGGGTGAAGGGCTTTGTCTGTTTTGTTCACTACTGTTCTTGGGACCTAGTGTTGTAGACTCTGAGTCTAAAGTTCTTTCTTGTCTTGGCAAGAAAGTGTGACGCAGGATTAAAAAAAGAGATGGCTAATGTCTGAGAAAAGACAAGAGCTCTGAGTAAGGGTCCTTGCCGCGTTTTTGTTAGGATCAGAAGGCTTACAAACATGGTGATGGACATGCACAAAGAGAGAATAAAACTGTGAACATGAACTTGTGGATGTGAGGGAAAGGAGGGTCTTGAAGATATTAGGGGTTAGGGATTTGGGTTAACAGAAAACAAAATCCTGGCGCCGGGCAGAAGGTTGTTTATAGCAAACATGAGATACCACCTAGGTTTATCTTAGCTAGCCTAGGGGATGAGACAGGTAGGGCAAACAGCTTCAGGGTTAACAAGGCACCTTTTCTTTTGTTAATCATTTCTACTCTGGGCTGCTTCACCTGCATTGCAGTGCAGCAGTCTATAGCCCTTTTTGCCTGCTTACCCAATTTGGCCCTTTCTTCCTGTGAAAGCTACTTTCTACTATGGTACTAAACTGGGAGGCATTTATGCCCTCAATACCTAATCTTGCTTACCTCATATATCTTTGTATTGGGAGACTTTGCCCTCTCTCTATCCTGGGTGCCTTTGCACCCCCTTCTCTATCCTGGGGGGGGGGTCTTTGGCCCCTCCCTACTCTACCCTGGGGGCCTTTGCCCCTCCCTGATCTATCCTGAGGTCCTAATCTTGTTTACCCAAGCTCAGGTGTGAACACCCTATGGCTTTGTACTTCTATATGCTTTGTTAACCCATTGGTGTAAGCCCAGGGAAATCCTAAGCTTATTCCCCACAACCTAAAACAATGCCTGGCACAGAATAGGCACACCCTAAAATTTGTGGAATGAACAAATATCGTATTTGCTTTGGCTATACCTATGCATATTAATAATACAGACATTGTTGCTCATGATTTTTCTCTTTCGTGTACATATATAAATGAAAACAAATGATTTCATTGGAGTTTCTTCCACAAACACTTGACAAGCTGGAATCATTATTTACATGAATATTGCAAAGCAGATAATTGCTTTGAGAACTAAGAAAAAGGTAAAGCAGCTTAAAACGTACGTATGGGATCAGACTCAATCAGAAAGCGTGGTTGGCTCCGTTCCAATGACTTGACTGCAGTAGGGTTTACAGCAGACATTTCTTGTGACTGCATTGGTTTTAGTCTCAGACTTGGGCATGGAATCAGAGACATGCTATCTTGACTCACCAAAACATACTGCTTTTTAGATTTCAGGGAGACTTTCTGTTACTACCTAATGATACCATGCTCAAATGTCAGACGACAATGCCATGAGAGCTACAATTGCAAAAAAAAAAAAAAAAAAAAAAGAATCAACCAAGAAGTGATTCTTCTGTGATATAAAATTTCCTGAAAATATCCAGAGTTGAACAAAACTACAGTTTACCATTCTTTTTAAAGCAAAATCTCCTTTTTAAAAAATGTGGGAGATTGGTTTTGTTTGCTTAGTTTTGAGAAGTTTTCCCTATATAATTATTTTAGGAAGTACATGGATTAAAAAATGTAGTAACATGTTCTTCCACAGAAATAATCTGCCTCCCAGTATCTCACTCCTGAGGGAATAGTGGCGAGTAATGGAATCAACCTTTGAGGGCAGGGTGATGGACAAGCAGGCACAGTGGGCATAGACACCAAGATGCTTTAGCTCTAAGCAGTGATTTTGAAGTAAACTTCTCTGCATCTCATCTGATATTCTGCTCTCGGCAACATTAGCTGAGCTAAAGAAGTGACTGACCCCCCTCCCCCCCCAAAGCTGACAAAGGAACATTTCGGAGAGGGGAAACTAATTTATTCTGACTGCTTGTCAAGCATCAGCCTAACTAGCCTCATCTTTGTGCCCTAAAAGGTGCAAGACTCTAACCTTTGCCTCTGCGGCATTGGCATTAAATAACAAAATGGCAAAGTAGTTCCTCTCAGGAGGAATATGCATTAGCACAGCACCATTAAGAGCAGGGAGTACTTAAAAGCAGTGATCTTTTGAAATTTGGGGCCAGATGGTCAGACATGTTGACCTTCATTTCTCTCCTATTAGCAAAAGATATTTTTCTTTTTAATTCAAAATGACTTGTTGGGAAAGTGACAGAATTCTCTGCACTTTTATGTATGTGATGCAGCACTCGAGCACATTACTGCTTGAAGCGTGTTTGGGGGCAATAATGCCACAGTAGTACTTCCCATGACTTTCTTCACAAAGCGCTTGATGATGGATTTTTGGTGGTGGTGGTGTGTGTGTGGGGGGGGGGGGGGCTACGGATTTGGGAAATTCTCTGTTAGCTATAAGAAAATTTAAAAAAAATTTTTTTTACAATCATTTATTTTTAAGAGACAGAGACAGAGCACAAGTGGGGGAGGAACAGAGAGAGAATGAGACACAGAATCTGAAGCAGGCTCCAGGCTCTGAGCTGTCGCACAGAGCCCCACGCGGGGCTCTAACTCACAAACCATGAGATCATGACTTAAGCCAAAGTTAGACGCTTAGCCGACTGAGCCACCCATGTGCCCCTAAAAATTCTTGAATCATTAACAAAAATTTTTTAATGTCTATTTATTTTTGAGAGAGAGACAGAATGCAAGCAGGGGAGGGGCAGAGAGAGAGGGAGACACAGAATCCAAAGCAGGCTCCAAGCTCTGAGCTGTCAGCACAGAGCCTGATACGGGGCTCAAACTCACCAACTGAGAGATCATAACCTCAGTCAAAGTCAGATGCTTAACCGACTGAGCCACCCAGATGCTCCTTGAATCATTTTTAAAACTTTTTGCTGAAGTTTACTCTCACTATATTTCTGATGCTTTCCAACTCTGCCATCTCAAGGGGCTGGTTCTGTGTCCTGTATGGTGTTGGGATGGAAGACCTGGGATCTAACAGCAGCCAGAATGACCTTTCAAAAAAGGATACTTTAATGAGCTGGTGACAGCTATACAGAGTTGTGACTCATGGCCATGGGGAACCTAAGTGACAGTGTAGAAGAATGTGCCTCAAAGCTGTCTCACCTGAGAGGTGAGGAAGCTGGTGTGATTATTCACTAATTGTCACCTGTCATTGGTTGAGGGCTGTTGCCGACGCGATCAAGTCCCCAGAGCTTGGGTCCTGCGTGAGGACTAGGCAAGGCAGAACAAGTCTCAGCTGGAAGGCACAGGTGCTTCCAGAAGGCAACTATGGGCTGACATACACAGAATAGTGTGAGGGCACAGGCAGAGCCCTCTTGTTTGTCATGTGCATTCCAGTTTATCGACCTTTCCTCAGCTCTAGAAGTAAGTCCCACGGCGGCAAGGATGTGCGCTGTTTGGTGTTCCCCACAGGGTGCCTGGAGCAGGGACATGGTGTTCCACTGGAAAACAGGTAGCCTTTTACAGTTATTTCATTCTAAAGTAACTAACACTGATGTGGCAGGTCCAGCAAAGGAGAGCTATCACGTGAGACGTGGGATTGGCCAAAGAAATTGAAGATGTTTGGGTAGGGAGGGAAGGATTTAGAAGACAGATTCAGGGTCACGATCTGCATGGTGCACTGGAAAGGTTATGAGGATGAGGTCTAAGCCAAAATTTACACTTGGCAGGAACAGTAACTTTGTAAGGGGTCACGGTCAAATCCTTCATTCTGTTCCTGGGAGGATTCTTTTCCTTCAACTACTTTACCTGCTTCACAGAGATGTTAAGATAATAAAAGGAGATAATAGATTTGAAAGCACTTCTATAAAGAAGTACTTGTATGGAGAAAGCTACTATTTAACTGTTGAAAATATGTTCAAGTTAAAATTGTTCACAAGTGCTTAGTCCCTTTAAGAAAGTGATTGCTGCGGGCAATAGCCATTTTGACGGACAGTTATTGCCTCCCAGCTGAAGTGAGCAGAATAATCAATTTCCATGGTATGTCGGATGACCTGTGGCTGAAAAGAGAACCTCTGGGTGATTGGGTGACTCTTATCTCATAGAAAGCTGGCAGCCTGGGAACAAGGGGACAAGAGAGAAATGTGCTCAGGCAACAACGGGAATTCATATCTCCTCCTAATCTGGAAATCCATTTTGATAAAGTGAATAAGGCAGGGGAGCTGGGACAGGAGACCTGCAGGGCAAAACGGCTTCTTGTCGCAGTTAGAACCAGGTGGAGATGAGAGTTCTCACTTGCTTTTGGCAGAAAGGTTGATCATTCCAGTTGATCATTTGAAGGCTTTGATACCTAGTCCACCGGGAAGTTGAAGGACTGAAGCTGGGTGTGGATAAGGTGTTGATCCCAGCCTGCCCCCTCTAGCCCACCCACATCTCAGAGCACCTCCGGGTGATGCATATGGCCCCCTACCCTAGACAGAAAGACTAAGATCTACCCTTTCTATAAACAGAAGCCACCAGGCCTTCACCTACGGGTTTCCACAACAAGGGAGCATGGCCTGGCTAGGGAAAGTGAACCAGGAGAAGGGGGCTGCACAGGACCTGGGGTGAGAGTCACCTGCTTGGGCAGAAAGTTCCTGGAGTTCTACAGTGTTGTCTAGAAGGAGGGAGGCAGGTCTGGGTGAGAAAGTACCTTGACTTTTTGGATTCCTTACTCAAATCAGGCTAGGATCTTAATGTATGGGACCCAGGACAGGAATCAAACTGATTTGACTTGATATCAAACTGACTTTTCCCTTGCTAGTTAAAGCTTTAAAAAAACCACAAGCAGGTGGGTTAACTACAAAAGCCCCTAACCATCCAGTGAGGGATGGGATGGCAACTCTAGGAAGCTGCTTTGCGGGAAGAGAAAGGTAAGTCAAGGCAAACTCTATAAGGTGTCACCATGTGACTCACAGGAAAGTCATAGCCTTTGCAGTGGCTACAAGGCCGTGCATGATCTGCGAGTCCCATAGCCTCCCTGACTTCATCACCCCTCTCCCACTCCTTCCAGCACACTGTGCTTTGTCTACACTTCTTGCTGCCCTTCAAGGGTGCAGGCCCGTCTACATCAGCTTTCCCTTCTGTGTGGAATGCTTCCTGAAAACTGCCTGGCTACTCTGTTCAAGTGTCACCATCTCAGTCACCTAACCTGACCAGCCTATTTAAAATGGAACCAGGCACTCTGATTTCCCCATCCCTCTGTCTTTCCCACCTATATGTCAGCTAATAATTTACTTATTGATTTTTTGGGTCTGTCTCTGCCTTTAAGAATGTAAGCTTCACGAAGGCAGGCTCTAGCCCACAGCAGAATGCTTGGCACATAGCATTCTGTGGCACATAGAAGGTGTTTAGTAAATTTTTGTCAAATGAATAAAGTGACCTGGGTTAGTGTAAGTAGCAAACAATGATGGAATTTATCAAAAAAGATCATCAGAGTTACTTAAAATGTTTGGGATTTATAATTTGTTAAATTATTGCTGTTTGTAGAGGGATAAGATCTGGATATTTAAATGTAGGCTTTTCTTTGTCACCATTTTTTTCTTATGGCTTCATGGGTCTCACTTTTTGGGCTGGTGGTACTTTCTCTGAGAATGCAGACTCAGACCAGAAGAAAAAGCTAATGAATTCCAGAGGAAGGTCTTGAAATCAAACCCAAAATCATCTGAGAAGAGAACTTAGAACTGTTTAATGGAGATTCGATTGTGCACATTCCACCTCTTTTCTTTCTATCTCTTTTATTTGTTCCTTTCTTCTGTTCCCTGCTGTCTTTTCTCTTTCCTTTCCTCCTTCCTTAAGCTTGGAGCAAGGCCCTGTGTTAGGGCTGTGGGACTTTGAGAGGGCTAGGGTCAGTTCTCAGGAGGTGATGGTTGGGCGGGGGAGATTTCTGTGGGAGGAAGTCATTTCAGCAGTATGTGGAAAGCGCTATCATAGAAGGACACACAGACACTAGAGTGACCAGCACTGGAAGGGTAACTAGATTGGCCTGATGGGGAAGTAATGGGCTGCTAGGGGAGCACTGTGGTACATTGGTAGAATTCTACACACTGGAGCTCTGCAAGAATACATAGTTATTGTTTAGAAATTCTGAAATGATTTTATGTCTGAAACACAGTCTTTAGTTATTTCAAAAATTCACCATCTTTCGGCCCCAGTGTCCTACCCATTCTGCATAAATTCTGTCTATCTCTTTCTGTCTGTCTCTCTATACACACATACAGTGATACATACACATCAGTTATACTATTGGTAAAGATATTATCAACATATCAACAACACCAATAATGGTAATTATAGTAACTAGCATGCCAGGCATAGTTAACCATGCCCTTGGCTTGGGTTATCTCATTTACTCCCATCACATGCCTATGCAGAAGATTCTGGCAAGGTCTTCATTAATTGGGGAAACCAAAGCATCATGAATGAAGTAGCACACAGTGACATCATTATTTGAATCTTTCTGATTTTGATTGTCCATAAGTCCTTCCCACATCACCAGCATGTGTCATAAATAAATTTATATTCTAAGATGTAGGAGAGACGTATGTGCCAAAAGATGCAGCTGAAAAAGTGATAAAATCAATAAGCAGCAAAATGTATACATTTGTAGGAAATGATAGCTTTAAGACACTCCGAGATTGAAGAGGATTTAGCGACTACTGCTTGCACCTTAAGTGCCATGTAGAACTTCCCTAGGACTTTCTTTTTATGAACAGAAACATCTGCTTTATAATAATGCTCATTTTCCTTACAGCATTTAATAGAATTATCAAAATTTTATTTGGTGGTTTTAGAAGATTTTAGTGATCATATAGTTAAAGAAATGGAGGCATGCTTTTGTGCTGACCTGGTATGGTGGGAATTTCTTTGTGGCACTTTATCAATGAGATTTAGTTCTGTTATCTGAGTACATCAGCTTTGTGGTCCTTACATCTTATTCCTATTGAATTGTGGTAATGGGTAGTGGTTTCAAATACTTTCCAATTATTCCCATGGTACTTTGTGCTAGCCAGAAAAGCTCTAAGAGACACATACTCTTTTTGATTAATATTTCCCAAAGCCTTGTAATTCACGTGGTGCTAATAATCAGATAGTGATTTCCAATTATGGGGTTCTGAGACAGTTTAGATGATTTCCAGTTACCTGCAGGGATGCAAAGAATTTAAATTTCTCTAATGAATTATATTAGAATTTATTATTATTTAAAAAAATTTAATGTTTATTTATTTGAGAGAGAACAAGAGAGCGCAAGTAGGGGAGGAGCAGAGAGAGAGGGAAACACAGAATCTGAGGCAGGCTCCAGGCTCTGAACTGTCAGCATAGAGCCTGATACGGGCTCAAACTCATGGACTGAGAGATCACGGCCTGAGCCAAAGTCAGATGCTTAACTGACTGAGCCATCCAGGTGCCCCTGTTTATTATTATTTTTAACGTAGGATGAATTATCTGTATATGGTTGAAAAAGTTAATGCGGTACTGGTACCCCTTTTTGTCTTGATTGTAAGTAATTTTGGCCACTATTCAATGTGTCCACTGCCACTTGCACTACTATATACCTGCAGCCATGTAATATTTTCAGTGAGAACCTGAAATACAGGACTTCACTCAGTGGATTTCATTGTATGTGTCTTTGTACTTGTAGTTTCTATTATTCATATTGTTGTTTACTAAATAGTAATTTATAACCCACTGATGGAGTTGAGACATATCATTAGCCCCATTATAGAACTTTCTTCGATTTCATCTCATTCCATTCAGTTCTCTGCTTTGATCCGCATATATGAGTGTGTTTAATGGACTAACTAAAGGTTTCTGTTCCCATATTATTTTACCTGTAACAATGATATGCTCATCAAAGATTGTGTAATAAAGGGGCTTCATAGTGGCAACATAGGCATGTCCAAAGGTCATTATCCTGGAAAAAATAAGAGTTTTCAGAATTAAGCCTGACTATCTAAAGAG
The DNA here is from genome assembly GCF_003009895.1 of Hyaena hyaena. Taxonomy (NCBI): domain Eukaryota; kingdom Metazoa; phylum Chordata; class Mammalia; order Carnivora; family Hyaenidae; genus Hyaena; species Hyaena hyaena. The sequence goes on from NW_024081488.1 coordinate 113,250, forward strand.
CAGACATAGACATAAGGCAGAAGCTCCTTGAGAATAGGGGCCACTTCTGTCTCAGCCACAACTGGATTCCACGATGTGACATGTACTGGGTACTCAAAGTGGTTGAGTGACTAACTCACTTACAAAAGCAATGTTTTGCATGATTTCAGAAACTCTTACTGATCTAGATCTGAACCTGACCCTCAAATGGGAAAGGAACCCGGAGAAGCTGGAATGACTTCCTAAGGCACGGATATAGTTGGTGGTCAGTGCGGATCCAAGTTAGGGAAAGCATAAGTTTTCACATACTCTTTTCTTCTTCTCTTTCTTCCCATTTACTCTAGTTATTAACATTCTGCCATTGCATCGGACTAATCCAGAATCATTTGTGATTCAATACCATAGGCAAATATGTTTCAAGTCTCCCTTTACAGTAAAACCTTGAACTTCCTGCCATATATTTTCAATTTGTATCTCAAAACTCACTGTGAAGTGACTGTTTCAATTCTGGACTCCTCCCAGTGCCTAAAATAGTGTAAAAGAGTGTGAGTGCTAAAAATACCTGCACTCTGCTGAAGGGAGTTTACAACATTCTCAGTAGAAGCTTTAAACTTTTGCTTAAAGGTTAGAGAAAGTTGGCTCCATGGCAAAAGCAAATTTATTTAAATACCATTTTTACACTCGTTTCATAATAGTAACATTTTATCTTTTTTACAATGATTTATAGGCACTGGAGCAGAACAGGGGAGTCAGGGAAAAAAGCAATTAACGAATAAAGAAAAAAGTACCACTAGTGAAGGGGAAAAAAAAATCTTTGGAAAGTTAAAGAAGAGAGAATAATTGATGGTTCCATTTTAGCTTAATGTTATTTCTGGATCTCTTTTATAATGTGTTATTTACTGCATAGTTTATAGTTGACAGAAAATAAACAGCATTTGCAACATAATGTCTTTGGCTTTGCCATGTACTTGCTCATCCCCGTTGCCTGTCACGTTAGAACTTCAACCAACATCCGTCAAAGTCTTCTGTGATGGAGTCTGTTTTTAATAAGCCCAGCACTATAATTACCTTATTGCAAAGTTAAAGCCAAATGACACTTATGATGAAGGTTTCATGGCTAAACAGTAAAGTCAGTGAAGCATATGCATACCAACTGTCAGACAGGAAATAGCTGTTCGAGGATTTGTTTCTTTATTGCTTGACGAGGGTCACTTCGTTTGTACTTGGAAACTTTGCCACAGCTATAACAGGTCACAGAGAAGGAAAAAAGAATGAGTAACATAGAGGCTAACTTAGAAAGATACCATTATTGCTCTCTTTCTGCCATCTTTGAACCTGTGGAGGCCTGCTGGGAACAGGACTCCTGAAACGACAAATATGTCTGGAAGGTTGTGGTCCAAAGCCATTTTTGCTGGCTATAAATGAGGTCTCAGGAACCAGAGGGAGCACACAGCTCTTCTTAAAATTGAAGGTACTTATGCCTGAGATGAAACTGAGTTCTATCTAGGCAAGAGATGTGCTTATGTGTACAAAGCAAAGAACAGTGACTCCTGGTGGCAAACCGAATAAAACCAGAGTAATTTGGGGAAAAGTAACTTGTGCTCATGGAAACGGTGGCATGGTTCGTGCAAAATTCCGAAACAACCTTCCTGCTAAAGCCACTGGCCACAGAATCTGTGTGATGCTGTACCCCTCAAGGATTTAAACTAACTGAAAAGTAAATAAATAAAGGTGTAGATTTGTTCTCTTGAAAAAAAAAAAAAGAAAGATACCATTATTCATAGACTTTTGAGAAGATTAATTATGGAGCTTTTGTACTCAGGAACATCTGTGCGAAGTGTGTCTACAAATACTTTCCAAGTTAAAATTCCCTAACAAACCAAAGAGTTAAAACATTGTCCAGATTTAATATGCAGAGAAACTGAGGCTGTGATAGTTTTTAAATTACGTGCTTGAGGCCACCCAGCTGGTAAGTGACAAAGCCATGCTATGAACCCAGTGTCTCCATTATTCGGAGTCCCACGTGGTTTTCCCTGGTGTGACAGCTGCCAGAGGGTAAAGTATTTGGTCGAATGCGGTCCAGATTGTGGTCTGGATGGAAATGGAATGTGGTTTAGACATGCCAGCATACTAAATTACTGAAAGTGGGAAGGCAGAGACACACTCAGATGAATGATCATCCTCTGTATTTTATGGCAAAGATCTCTCTCCATTTTACATTGAAATTTTACATTTTTGTGACAGTCACAATCAATTGTGAATTGATGCATCAGGAAATACCCCATACACATTGCGGCATCTTTCCTCAAAGAAGCTCTGGAAATAAATGGAGTCTTGCTCTCATCTTAGCACGTGTGGATGATGATGACAGAATGGCACTGTATCTGAAAGCTTAAGAGCATCATTTTAATTTAATGGATGATGCAAAATGAATATTTGAATCATTTGGCTAATTCAGAGCTACAAGGCTACTAAATCTGGAAGGTTTTTTCCCCATCCAAAATCTCAAAGAAGAAATTTGGGGCTCTTTTTCCTACTCTTGAATTACTTCTGGGCAGTGGTAAAAACATCAGACTCTTTTTTCCAGTTCACTTGAGGGTTAACATTGCATCCACCTCCGGAATCGCTCTGCTGGCACATCTGGGAAGAAGAACGACCTGCAGTGTCTCTCTTTCTCAATGGAGTGCTTAACCTTGGTGGCACCAGACCTGAAATTAATTTTCTAAGTAAGTAGGGTATGTTGAGTCTCAGGACTAACCCCTACTAAGACAGGGTTGTTGTTGTTGTTTTTTTTAAGAATCAATACAGAGTAAAAAAAATAACTTTTAAATGTTCAACTCACAGCTACAGAATTACAAAATCTATGTGAAAGAAAGTTCTATTTCAGGCTATGGGAGTGAACATCCAGTCACTGCCATACTCTATTGGCAACTATGGAAACTCGGTTGAAATTGAACTGTTGGCTCTTGGGTGGCATCTTTGTATGATGCCTAGAAATGTCCTCTACTGAGCTAGCAAGTACCATGCAGCATACAAAAGGAGATTGGAAGTATATTAACAAGTGGGTTCTTTGAAAGCTGAAGCCCTTCCTCACTAGACATGACACTTACTATTATCTACTTCTCTTCCTCTCCTTATCTACTGCTTCTAAGTGTCAGTGGATTCACTTCTGTTTGTGCCTAGCCATCACTTGGATTTAAAAACTATCAAATGATATTTCATGTTCTAATATCTGTGTAAGGTACAAAAATAAAACAACAATAAAATAACATTGATGCAAATGTGTATTATGTGGAGTAATCTACATGGCTATGCTGAAGACCAGAGTTAAGCAGGGTAAGGAAAAGCCATCATGAGTGTGAACTATTTGGGACAGAGTTCTTGGAAGAGTTAAGTGTACTTAGGATGCAGAGGACAGGGCAGGCCAGATAGTCTTGGTCTTGGTTGGGGACAGGGGCAAAGGAGGCCTGGGGAAAGCAGTGGGACTAAGCAGACCCTAAACTGCAATGCTGTGTGTGGAATTTTAAAACTGTAATAGTAATGAGTCTGTAATTACTATTAAAAATAAGATTATGGAGGTCACTTAATACTTCCAGATTAATGAGGGGCGCCTGGGTGGCTTAGTCGGTTAAGTGTCCGACTTTCACTTAGGTCATGATCTCGCGGTTCGTGGGTTCGAGCCCCGCGTCGGGCTCTGTGCTGACTGCCAGCTCAGAGCCTGGAGCCTGTTTCAGAGTCTGTGACTCCCTCTCTCTCTGACCCTCCCCTGCTCACGCTGTCTCTCTCTCTCCTAGAAATAAATAAAACATTAAAAAAAATTAAAAAAAAATACTTCCAGATTAATGCATATACCTTAAATTTATGGAAACCATTTTTACTGTTAATATGAAAGAATGTTTCTTAAGGTATAGTCTTGGATACAACTACATCAGAATTGCCTTGAGTGCTTGAAAAGAAAAAGCATAATTCTGGGCTCTCTCTCAGACTCTCGATCTGAATCTCTTAGGGTGGGTTCCAGGAACTGGCATTTAAAATAATCTCCCCAGGGGATTTCTATCCCCACCAAAGTCCGAGCATCACTTGTATAGAATAAACTGAAAGTCCATGTACATTTATAATGAACATGACTTAGGGAGATGTTATTGTGGAATAGAAGTCCTGGCTTCTAGCGTTGCTGATAAATGTTTTCTCCCCCCTAGATCTAGAGTTGTCAAAAAGATATCCATTGGCTGCTTCAGACAGAGCCTCATGAGACAGAGTCTTCATGGGCTTGGGGCCTGGAACTCAACTTTGCTTTTACAGAATTTAAATTGGGTATGTTTGCCTATAGAGGGCTTGATTCATGCTAATAAACCCACCAGAGACTTACTGACGAACCAGAATACTGCCTTATTAATTTGTGGCAGAAGTTACACCTGACTCAAGAACTGGGGCCACGTTGGTCGGGCCTTAGGAAAGGGCACACACATCAACAAGGAACTCAGTGAACAAAGAGTGCTCCATCCACTTTGTAATTGTCTGTATAGTAGCCTCCTCCTCTCTATAGACTGGCCTCCCCTTGAGCATCTTATTCCTGGTACCCACTTCATGCACTTCAGGGCCTGCCACAAAGTCAACACTTAACAGAGAGCTGTTGAATGAATGGGTTATCCTGGACCAAGGGGATCAGGTGATGGTAAGGCACATCTACAGTGATTTGATCCAGTAGGGTAGGTTGTTCTACACACCAGGGATATTTCTGCCTACTAATAGAGTGCTTTGTGTCCTGAGCATCAATGGAAACTGATAGATTCTTACTTCAGGGATCTCCTCCCCTGCTCTGTGTTTTACATGAAATCTATCTCCTATCATCAAGACCAAATCCAAGTGAGTGGATAATCCTTCATTGATTTGTTTAATAAGTTACATGTCAGTTTGCCTGATGTCAACCTTGACCACCTTATTAAATATGAGAAATGTCCTAATTGAATTTAAATAAGTATTCTTTTTAGGGTGCTTTTAAACTTTCTTATTTCAGAGAATAAAGATTTCTGGCCTTCCTTGCTTTCCTATTCTGGGATATGTTTTATTTGCAGTTTTATATTCACTTGTAACAGATGGTCTTTAGTGCTTTTGATGAACAATTATTTATGCAGAAGTTCTTTAATAAGATTTACCAAAGGAGATGCCAGAGACCGTGTTTTAGGAATTTTAAGGTCGAGCAAAAGGACAGTGCATGTTCTCTATCAAATAAATGTATGTGTATTTGCACATAGGTAGAGGACAAGGGAAGAGAGATTTCGAGAAGAATGTTTATGAGATAGTAAGTAAGTGAAGACTGAGAAACAGCCTTTGGATTTAACAATGTAAAGATCAACAAGCAAGTGTTGTTTCAGTAAGGCAATGGACGCAGGAGCCTAAATTAATGGGTCAAGAGGAAAGGTATAAAGCAAATATTGGTAACTCTAGAAATTTACCTGAGAAATGAATATGAGATAAAGGTCTATAGGAGTGTGAGGGAGGATTTCTTTTTTTTAATTAGAGAAACTTAAAGATGTTTAAATTTTTATGGAGGAAGATTTGAGAGACTTGGAGAGAGAGTTCAACTTGGAGAAGTTGAACACACTGCAGAGAGAAGCCTTCCCTTATGTCAACATTCAAAAACGTTCATTGCTTCCTGTTGTCTAGAAAAGCTCTGAGGGTAAGAATTTGAGAGCTTTGAAGCAATAGCAATAGTGACTGGGATTCTGCTAGAGCAGAAAAGATCAAGAATGATAAGGAGGGACAGCTCTGATCATTAAAAGACTGATTTAGAACTCAAACCTCTATTGTTTGCAACTGCAGTGTAGCTTGTGATTATGTTGAGCGAGGCTGTGACTTCTACAGACCAATTTCATGCAGTCTTTCATTCTCTGGGGTCCCCGGAACAGTGCTACTGTAAGTATCTGTGCTGGTTTCTGAAGCTTGACTTCCTCCATTGAAACCACAGGAAGATTGTTATTTGATTTATGAAAGGAGTTAGCCAACCATTCACCTAATTTTGAAATAGTGACAGGAATAGGAGGTAAGAAAGGATACTGAAGCAAAACTGTACAACTTGCAAGTTCTCGAGATGCCCATGGAAGACAAAGATTTTTAATAGTTAGAGTCATAATGCATTCAAACGAAGTTAAGAAATCAGTTTTTAAGACAATACAAACTCATTAATGCAGACAAAGTTAAAGAAGTGGGTAGCTTTTAAAAAGTTTGAACTATACACTCTACGGATAGCTGTGTTAGCTACTTGAAGTCTTTTCTGGAATGAGAAAGGGTATAAAAAAGAAAAAGTATATATTTCTTTTAAGTTGAAATTACACCAACTGTTAAAGCAAAGTATTAGCATTTCTATTTAGTAAACCAGTGTAACATATTTGTGTGATAATGGTATAAATACCCAATTATCTTACATTTTCTGTAAGATAGACATCTATGTATGAGTTATCGAGGTCTACTGCTCAGGGTTTCGCAAAACTGGAATTATGGTGTTGGCCATCTGGAACTTGGAATCCTTCTCCAAGCTTCTTCCAGTTGTGGTTGTAGGACTGAAGACCCCATTTTCTTGTTGGCTGTTAGCTGGGGTCACTCTCAGCTTCCCAACGCTGTTTGCCATTTCCTGCCATGTGACCTTCTCTACAATATGGCAGTTTGCTCTCTAGGGGAACTTCAGAAGAGTATCTGCTGCAGCTTTGAATCCTTCTGACTTCTTTTGTCTCTGACCCCTAAACCCTCTGTTTAAAGGGCGCTCTGTTTAGGCTAGACTCACCCATACCCAAGTGGAGGAGCACATGAGAAGGCCATCTCATGTGGTATGCCTACCACAAATGGTTCAAATGAATAGATAGAGGTGTGGGCAGGGTAGAGGGGGCAAAGGAGGGATGATGAAAAAGTCAGAGACTAGCAGCTTAGGATGTCATTACCAGAACCTGGTGAGAGTATGGACTGTGGAAGAAAGCTGTGGCCCTGGAATAAGGTAGCCACTGGCAGAATCTTACACTGAGGCAGGAGGGGAACAGAGAAGAAATCCCCTATCTCTCCTTCTGCCTCTGATCTGTGGATGGCTTTTATGGGGGCCAAGTTGAACCAAAAACCAAAGGCTCAGAGACTGAGTGACACAGTTATAGAGATCAGCCATGAAGACAGAGGAGCAGAGAAGGTCAGTGAATTGACCGTTGAAGTGCTCAAGAAGTGGACATTGCTATTATTACGAGATCTCTTGTTTATGAACATATTTGCAAATCTAGAGGAGTGAAGGGCTTGGCTTCTCTGTCAACATTCCAAGTGGTTCTGATAGGTGGGTGATGATATAAATGTGGGAGAAAGGAATTGGCCAATGAGTAGAACTGTAATAGTGAGTTACCTCTAGTACATTTCCTTGCAGGCAGGAGGTAATTGACATATAGCCGTAGCAACTGGCAATATAATAATGAGATGATAAACGCTCATAATGAAAAGGTCTTATTCCATAAATATGTACTAAAGGAAGAAAGCAGAATGTTAACTTGCATTGGTACTTTAAAAAACCCCACATATATATGAAAAAAAAAAGGAAAAATTCAGTGGGTTCTATTGATAAATTTTGTGTTATAGAAGGGTGTGAACTTGTTCAAAGGAGGGAGGTGGGAGAGTATGTTTCCTTTTTGGATTTCACTGACCCAAATATATGACTGTGATGACTATATCCTTAAACAATAGCTTATGGAAACATTTGAGTGAATTTTGGAATCATAATTATAACCTCTGTAGTAATCACACTGACCCACAGCTATCCAGTGAAAACACTCAAAGTTAAGATTAAAGTCTTTTATGAACTCTTTTAGTTGCAATAGTGAAAGAAGCAGCATCTGTAATAAAACTTTGTGGAACTAGAACTTTAAAATTTATACTAATCCTTCCTCTGGCAGAATTTATTTTTCATCTTAATGTATAAAGAACAAAGCAATTTCTGTTTCCTTTTGAAAGTCTAATTTTTAGATTCTGCTGAATCTGTACATGGGGAGAGATCAGGGGGTCCCTCCTTGTCAGTTTCTACCACACAGACTGCCGAACCTGGAAATTTAATCATTTACATTGGACAGGACAGAGGGATTCTCCAATTCTGGTTTTTGTGGGTAGCATCTCTTCCTATATATATTAGACATTGAGAATAGAAATTAGAAAACTTTTATTATGAGACTGCTTCTTATTCAGTATTTCTGGTGGTTTTTGATTATTCATTGGAAGTCAATTAATTAAGATTTTTATCCAAATTAAGAATGCTACTCGTGTAGTTAAAAATCAAGGAAATAACACACATTTCACATTTCTTTCCAAATGTGCAAAGCCATTTAAGAACTTCCGTGTTCCAGCACCCATAATGTTTATTTTTATGTTCATTTTGCATTGAATAAATTGCCTTAGTGTTCTAATTAGCATTTCCATCATATTTGCTAACACACTTTTACACTTATGTTATGTAGTAGAAAACTACCGTCAAACATTCACCTAATAAAATTAAAATATTCTTCATCTGGATACATTTTTCTGGTAAGTCTTACAGCAAAGAAACTCAGAAGGAACACTGGTTAGGTATTCTGAAGACAGACTAGGAAGTCTAAAGCTTAGAGACAGTCTAATATTATACTAATTTCATTTTTAATATTGGGCCAGGAAATTTCTCCAATCTGCTTTCTGCTTTGACTAAATATATTCATTCCTATATTTTAAATTGGCCCAGTGAATATAAAAATTCCTCTCTGAAATGTATGTAGAAGATAGGTTTGTACCAATGAAGGCCATCTGGTATTGTTTGAGTACCAGTGGAAAGGTTGCTCTATTTTTATTAAAAAGAATTATTTTACTTCCTTAAATTTTATGAATAGTTCAAACTAATCCAAACCTTTCCTTTTCTCTTTAAATTTTCATTATTCTTGGATATCTAGTGTGAATAATAATATAATTTTATTTCATGTTTAATGCTATTCTACTTCAAACTTTCCCTCCACTTAACTCTAGGTGTTCTAGAAACAATGATTATACCTAGATAGAGTAACTGGCATTTTATGGTACTATAACCCACCACTTCATAACTTAAAAGGCCCATTTTAGCATATTTTTGAGGATAAAAACTTTAAAAGTGGTCAATGTTATACTTTTGTTAACAACTTGATAATAATCCAATATTAGAAACGCTGTGCTTTTTAATTTGCTTTCTATTTCCTTTAACAGATTTCAAGTTCTCACTGGAAAAATCTTCATCAAAGTAGGTTAGATTATCTCCAGAAGGAAGTACTTCATTACTATCACTGGGTAGTTCTCCTTTGTGACTTCGAAGGGAGTGCGATAGAAAGTAGTGTAATTTTGTGATCTAAGAAACATTGTTTAACTTGCTGCTATTTTGGGAAATTTCTGACCTACTTTATGCCAGTAGCTTGGCTACCTAGCTATGTGGACATCTTTTGCATATTTGCTTCCCTCATAAAATGGGAGGGTTTAAAACTCTTCTGGAGGTGGGATTTATAATCCTCCTGTCCTGAGATCCCATCCCATTATTTACAATATAACTTATCTTTTGCCCTCTGGTGAAAGAAATGTGGTCATGTCACAAAATGGAGGTTGTAATCTTTCAGAAATTGAAGGGAAACTGGGTAGCTGGATTATAGAAAATCCATTTTTTTTTTCAGGCTGTTTAACTTCAACAGAGGTAATCTCTCTGTGGGTGTTAATAAATTGTAGTCAGCCAGGATTTAACACTGATATGTATTGTGGAGATTTAGATTCCCTTAATGTTTGCCTAACTTGTTCTCTGTACCAGAATTCAGCATTCTGGATGTTATAAATATGTGAACATTCCCATAAAGTATAAATGCAGATGGACTGTTTAGTAACTGTTATGACAAGTACTTGACAGTGAACTTCAATGTTTTCCTGTAATTCCAATTTATGGAGAAACAAGAAGCTTAATTGTTTCAGGACTAGCATTAAGTATGTGATATTCATGTTCTCGTAACTGTGAAGCTTGGGTAGACAATTGAATTGGCTAGTCCTGCATTTATTCGGTAAAATTTGTCTAGGGTAAGTTTATTTTGATTAGTGGGCTAAAACTGTTTTATCTTTACGCCCTTGTTGTTTCTGGCATAAATGCTTGGTCAAGGTAACTCTCAAACTGCTAAATGAGTATTTCTCAGTGGAGTCTTGTAAGTTGGGGACAGTGCTCTTAAATCTTCTTGGCTGAGTTGCCATCCGTTGAATTACTTGGCTGAGATAGGATCAAAGTCATTTTTTACACCTAAAAAAAAGTTCAGTTTTTATTTAAAAAAAAAAAAAAGAGATTCAGTCCAGAGAGTATTTTCAGTCACTGAAAGAGAAGGTCACTATGTATTTTTTATTCTTATAAATTATTAGCATTGAAGCATTTGGACCAATTCTAGAGAAGAATAAATTCACATTTCTTACTATGAGAGATTATTGCTCTTGCTAAAACATTCTCATGATTTGTGTTTTTAATCATTTTATTGTTATTATAGCTAATCTACCTACTATCTCTGAGAAGAAGGTTAAAATTATTAACCCTGTGTTACAGATTGGGGAATGGAGACACAGTGAGGTTAAATGGGGCAACAAGCATCCCATAGTAAGTCATGACACATGGAGGATTAGTGTGATATTCATGTGGTTTGTTCAGTCACAATGTCTTTGGTTTTACTTGTAATGAATCACACAATTGCACCCTCAGCTCATGTCTGGAATGGAGGCACTGACATTTGACCATCGTTCTTTTCTCTCCCCAATGATCCTTGTGAGCCACTGAAGACAAACTTCTGTGATTGTTAAAGGACTACAGCTTCTCTTAATCCTTTGTAAGATGTGAATATATTACGCTTGTAACAACATTTATTTTCATATTAAAATTAAAGATCTCAGTCTGGAAATTAAATTTTACCCCATATGTATATTTTCATTGCTAGTCTTTTCTTCTCTATCTATATGGAGACAAACCAACCAAGTAGTATTTATTGAGCATCTATAGACTAAAATTCATTTGTGTTGGATGATTTTTGGCTACAGACTTTCCCAGGTAACTGTTGTGATATCTTTCTCTCAGGTAAGGTACTGACTTATACTTGAGGCAAATTCTGGGTGGTGGCCCAGCCTTCCTCCATTGGACTGGATGATTTAACTCAGTTGGGATCATGTTATAAAATCTCAGGGTCGGAGGGCTTAAAAGCCGTTAGCTCTCACATCATAAAGCTAGCTGCTCTCCCCGCCCCCCGATTGGAGGCACAGGTTATCACTCATAAAATTTGCTCCACTTGTCCTTTCACATCTCAAGCTCCAGCCATCTGGGAGAAGAGCCTTGAGGATGCTGTGCTGTTTCCCCTCACTGCCAGCTTCTTCTGTACGTGAGTCTCTCTCTCTCTTTTTTTTTTTTTTTAAATGTTTTTATTTATTTCTAGGAGAGAGAGAGAGAGAGAGCGTGAACAGGGGAGGGTCAGAGAGAGAGGGAGTCACAGACTGAAACGGGCTCCAGGCTCTGAGCTGATAGTCAGCACAGAGCCCGACGCGGGGCTCGAGCCCACGAACTGCGAGATCATGACCTAAGCGAAAGTCGGACGCTTAACCGACTAAGCCACCCAGGCGCCCCTGTACATGAGTCTCTTAATGGAGCCACCTCTTGTTCTCTCTTCGCCACTCTCCATCCTTTGTCCCAGGCTTGCACCTTAACTGTTAAGTCCTCTTCGGTGTTTTTTTTTTTTTTTTTTTAAGTCCTCTTCAGTGTTTAAGTCTCAGTCTGCGTGCTACCTCTTGAGATGTTTTCCCACCATTCAGCGTAGATCAAGTCCCTTTGCTCCCTGAGCTCCAGTAGCAAACATACTATGCTTCCCTGCTTGCTGCCGGATAGTAAATTCCACGGAAGCCAGGATCACGTTTTTCTCATTCCGTACTGAGTGACAAATTCTTAGCACAGTCCCTGAGACATAGTAAGTGCCAAACTTGTACTACTCGATTGGGGGCTTGGTTGATTGCCTCTAACAACAGAGGAGTGAAAAAACTAGCAATTAATTAACACTTTGGTGGCACTTCCAAAAAGAAAATGGAATGAGAACCTATCCCCCACCCTAAGAAAGAGGTTAAAGAAAACATAAAACTGTTATACAAATGAAGACAAAAGCAGAGATTGTGATTTTAATATCAGACAAAATAAAATTTATGCCAGATAATATTACATGAAGTAAAGTTAGTTCCTTTTAATGTTAAAAGTTGGAATTCACAGGGGCATAATTATGAATAATCATTGCACTATGTATCAGAAATATGTCCATTTAGTGAAAAATTGTGACCCTGGTATGGGGTACCAACAGAAGAAATACCATCATAATAAAAGATATACATGAGAAAAAAAACAAGTATGGAAATTCAATACATAATATATACATAAATAGGTATTCTTGAAGAATAATACAGAGAAATTAAAATGGAGCAAATAATCAAAGAAATAGAAGAATCATATGGATTAGAAGAGCTGAGTTTGGAAATCAAGTTTTAACATAATATGTGCATATTTAAAGAAAAGAAAGCCGTATTTAGATTTATGCCAGTAAAAAGAAAACAATTTTCTTCACATATCTAAGCACATAAACCAAACGAATAAAAATGGGTTTGGCATCACATATTTTTTCCCAGAACACCAAATATAATGTGATGATATTCATTTTGAAGATCAAAATGTGGCATCAGAATTGTGTCTCTCCATGTTGGAGTTCAGAGATAAGGGAAACTGGAAGACTTTCTCTGATATTCAAAGTTTCAGAACATATATAGTGCTTTGGACAAATTCTAGTAGGAAAAACATTTTTGTGCTCTTAAGAAAATTATCATTTTAAAAAAAATTTTTTTTGGTTTTATTTAATTTTGAGACAGAGAGAGACAGAGCATGAATGGGGGAGGGGCAGAAAGAGAGGGAGACACAGACTCTAAAGCAGGCTCCAGGCTCTGAGTTCTGAGCTGTCAGCACAGAACCCGATGCAGGGCTTGAACCCACGAACCGTGAGACCATGACCTGAGCCGAAGTCGGACGCTTAACCAACTGAGCCATCCAGGTGCCCCCCAAATTGTCATTTTTTTAAATCTTATATTCACCATACAACCATAGTGGTTTTTATGTTGATTGTAAGGATATTAAGAGTCAAATATATTTGAGGCCAAACAATAAGGCCTTAGTGAAAAGGAAAAAACTGCTAGTTGTCCATTATATCTGTTTTCCCCTTCACTTTTTATGCAGTGATAGAAGTTTTAGCTGAGTACATGACTGCCTAGGTAAAGGTTATGTTTCCTAGTCTTCCTCACAAATAGGTGTAGCCATGTGAATACATTCTGGCCAATGAGATAGACTGAGCTTGAGGGGTGCAATTGGAGGCCAGGTGCATGAAGAGCCAGCCATCTTGAACCATGTGAATGTGGACGATGTGGTAAGGGCAGCAGAACCACAAGATAGACAAAGCAGCTTGGGTTTCTGAAGACTGGGTAGGGCAGACCCACCCTAACTGTCTGAAATTTTATGTTGCAGGGAAATAATTTTCAGTCTCATAAATCCATCGCTATTTTATTCTCTGGCACATCAGCTGAATTTTAATTACTACAGATAAAAAGTGTACATATAATGCATTTAAATATCTCAATGCTAGCTTCAACTTATATGTTCATCATTGTTTTACTTCCTCTATTTTCACTTTTAATATTTCATCCTTTGTGTGTGTGTCTTTGAATGTTTGCTTAAATATTTTAAATACATATGCTCACTACATAGGTATCCTTCCTTATAAAGTTACACAAAGACATATTGTAGATAACCAAGAGATGAATCAAAATTTAGACTCAAACGTGGGGAGTTATACTAGGATAGGATCAGCATTGAATATGGAAATAGAATAAGTAACAATTGTAAATAGAGCCAGATCATCTTTATCTTTAACTTCCTCTCTCCTTCTTGGGTATGGAACATAGGAGGTTAAAGCAAGAGAAGAAGGAATTGCTAATACATCTCAAGACTCCCTCTGTGCCCGGCCTTGTCATACAAAGAATAAAACACAGATGGCCTTCAAAACATCTACTTAAGGGGAAGAGAGCAGTGCTCCCGTAAAAATCTTTCACATTCAGAAACTCATGACCTTGAAGCCCAGCTTAGATGTCATCATCTTCAATTCCTAGAGAAATCAGCTTAATCTTTTTGTGTGTGTAACATATCCTCTGTGAAAATAAACTATTTAATCATATAAAACAAAGACCAGATTTTAAAATAAGATCCTGGACAGTGTAAACAAAAATTTAAGTTGTGCTTTATTTAAGAATCCCAAACTGGGGCGCCTGGGTGGCTTAGTCGGTTGAGCGTCCGACTTTCGCTCAGGTCATGATCTCGCGGTTCGTGGGTTCGAGCCCCGCGTTGGGCTCTGAGCTGACTGCCAGCTCAGAGCCTGGAGCCTATTTCAGTCTGTGACTCCCTCCCTCTCTGACCCTCCCCTGCTCACGCTGTCTCTCTCTCTCTTTCTCTCCTAGAAATAAATAAAACATTTAAAAAAAAAAAAATCCCAAACTGAATCCTTCCTTTTTCTTTCTAAACAGTCTACTATCATGTTTTTTTAGAAGCGATTAACCCCAAACCTCAAAATCCTTTCTCTAGCAGTTGCTGCTAAAAAACTAGAACTCTATATCCCACGTGCAAGAAAAATGTACAAATGAAATGCTTCATTGTCCACTTTGTCTGATACTAATTTTATCCCTTTACATTCTTTATTTGCATGTGCTTGATTTACCTTGCCTATCTATTTATTTTAATTTTGTTCTACGGAGATTGGCTTTGGCTTTTTACTTTGAGAAATGTTGTTTTTTAATTGAATTAGTGGCTTAAGACTAATAGCCAACATCACATTTAATGGGAAAATATGAGTGATCTAAAATCAGAAATAAAAGAGTACTCTAAAATCACCATTATTATTTGACCATATTCTTGAGTTTTTGGACTACACAATGGATTATAAAATAGAAATAAGAAATAGAAATATTTATAAATGAAAGATTAAAATATATCCAGAGGATGTGAATTTTAGTCAAAAAAAGAAAAAAACCTAAGAGAACCAGTTGGAACTATTATGACTGGGAAGTGAATCCAGTAAACTGGTTAGAAACAAGATAGGAATATATTATAAAGTTAATAGTTTTCATATAAACCAGTAATAGCTAATTGAAATGTAATAGGTAAAAAGTACAGTAAGGTTTCCACTAAGAATAGCAATATCCATTATATCAAAACACCTTTTTGAGAGCTTCCTGTATACCCACACTGCCTCGAGGTCTTAAATTCTAGTGGGCAAGATGAAAATGCAAACCTGCGATCACAATAGGATGTGTTCAGTGCTAGGGTAGAGGTAACATGCAAGCTGAGAATACTCCAGCTGAATTCTAAAGGAAAAGTGTGAATTTGGTGAATTTTAGTAGGGAAACATTGTTCAGGTATAGAGAGTGATGATGGATGATAGTATCACAGTGTGAGAGGAACCTCATTCATTTCATAAGGCAGGGTCCTAGGGAAGTGACTGGGTGTCTTGAAGCTGGTGAAGTAATGTGTGATCAGTTCACTAGATGCCCTGTAGGCTGTGTTGAAGGCTACAGGGAAGTCCCACCTGTGAACCTTAGAATCTCCTCTCACCTTCTTAGGCAATTTGAGAATGGCTATCACTTGGATATTGCTTCAGGTGCTGTCATTCTATTCTGAAGATATTTGGCTGGTTGCAGAGTTGCCCCTACTTGTTGACTCAGCATGTCTAACCAGGGTAATCTACTAAATTGCCTTCTGATTGATAGGGGTCCTGAGCAGGGGGGTTCTGTTGCATCAGACTCCTTCTCAGAAATAGTTACCTGTTGATAAGAGTCCAACAGTGAGCCTTGGGCTCTGAAGCAAGATCTCAAGCTGGTCTTTATAGTCAAGGGAGTAACACACTGTGGTGGATCTGAGAGCATCTGAAGTCCACCAAAAACCTAGACGAGGATTTTATGGTCCATGTGGTCCCACTGGGCTGAATGGACTGTGAATATCTGGGTCTTCCTGATGGCTGCAGTCTGGAGAAATGTATGTTTGGAAGATTTTTGGCTAGAGAGGTCCAGTTTAGGTCTGACCCTGGGTTTTCACAAAGAATAGTGAGGTTCTGTTGAGAAACTGGTGCAGTTCCTTGCTTCTGCCAGTTGAGAATAATGCAGATTCTGGCTGGATAGGAAGATCATGATTTGATATGCATGATTCTTCTGTGATCAGATAGGACATTGAGGCCTTGTGGCTTGTAAGATTTATAAGTTAAATTTCACAAGGAGATTATCCATCTTGGCATTGAATGAGCCACTTGATAATATTAATAGCAGGTAACATTTAGAGAATACTTAGTATTATTCAGGGCCCCACTCTAAGTGCTGTTTTGAATCTTCACACCCCTGTGATATAGATATTGATTATTTCCCCCATTCTACCCAATAAGTGGATTTAGGCTTGGGAGATAGTGTCTTGCTCATGGTCATATAGGTAACGCTTTGTGGGAGTGTTTCATATCCATGCCTGCCAGATTCCCAAATGTATTCTCTTCATCAGAAAACTCAACAACTGCAAGGGGGAAGATTGAAATTTTGAGTTTGAGTGGTTGGTCAGCTTGCCATTTTCTTTTCTACAAATCAATACCAGTGTGCAACTTGAATACAACTTTTTGGCTAGGAGCTTTTTCTCTACCCAAGAAATCTTGTTTTTGTCCACTTTTTAATTTAAAAAATGCATGTGGAAGCCTTGGGATATGATAGAACTGATGACTAATTTGGATACAATTATCTCTCTTCTAAATGGCTCATGTCAGTTGGTCTGGGATAGAAACGTGGAATGGGAGGTACTGGTACAGATAAGCAAAGGATACAGATATGCAGAATGGGATCTAAGATACAGACTAAGTGTGGCTGGAAAGGGTCAGAAAGGGGAGCTCATAAGAGAGCTCACAGCCTTTCTCAGAAGCAAGAACATATGTTCTTGTGAGCAAACGTTCTCCATATGACATCCATGTCTGTGAAGCCCTGCTTGAATCTTGCCATTTTTATCAGGCAGAAGGAATCAAAGAATGTACTCATTCAATAGAACCCCAGTGGTATCTGAAGCTCTAAACCTGTGAACAAAGTGTTGAACACTATAATCTTGGGTGTGAGTTGAACTTGGAAGCCAAAGAATGCAGTAAAGTAATATACTAGATACAGAATCACGATTTTGTAGATTACTGAGTGGTTTGGCAATTTTACCCAGTGCACAGTTTTATTAGGTCACCTGTGTCTGTTGTAGTTTTTGCCTTGTCATGACTGGAAGCCTGCTGATATCTTTATCAGGATGAGCCCTAAAAATGTAGGAAGACTATTTTATGATATATCACCTCTTTATTTTAGGCACAGTATTATTTTGGGCATCGTGTCTTGCTAGCTTTCAAATGTTTATCTTTTGAAAGAGAATAAGAAAAAACAAAATTAAATTTGGTTATTAGTAAGGGAAAATGAATGCCACTTTATTGTACTTGGCATTCATAAAAATGAAAGTATTGTGTTAAAAAGGTTACTGCATCAATACTATTTATTTGACTATTTAATTTATTTTTTTTTTAATTTTTTTAATGTTTTATTTATTTCTAGGAGAGAGAGAGAGAGACAGCGTGAGCAGGGGAGGGTCAGAGAGAGAGGGAGNTCTCTCTTTTTTTTTTTTTTAAATGTTTTTATTTATTTCTAGGAGAGAGAGAGAGAGAGAGCGTGAACAGGGGGGGGTCAGAGAGAGAGGGAGTCACAGACTGAAACGGGCTCCAGGCTCTGAGCTGATAGTCAGCACAGAGCCCGACGCGGGGCTCGAGCCCACGAACTGCGAGATCATGACCTAAGCGAAAGTCGGACGCTTAACCGACTAAGCCACCCAGGCGCCCCTGTACATGAGTCTCTTAATGGAGCCACCTCTTGTTCTCTCTTCGCCACTCTCCATCCTTTGTCCCAGGCTTGCACCTTAACTGTTAAGTCCTCTTCGGTGTTTTTTTTTTTTTTTTTTTAAGTCCTCTTCAGTGTTTAAGTCTCAGTCTGCGTGCTACCTCTTGAGATGTTTTCCCACCATTCAGCGTAGATCAAGTCCCTTTGCTCCCTGAGCTCCAGTAGCAAACATACTATGCTTCCCTGCTTGCTGCCGGATAGTAAATTCCACGGAAGCCAGGATCACGTTTTTCTCATTCCGTACTGAGTGACAAATTCTTAGCACAGTCCCTGAGACATAGTAAGTGCCAAACTTGTACTACTCGATTGGGGGCTTGGTTGATTGCCTCTAACAACAGAGGAGTGAAAAAACTAGCAATTAATTAACACTTTGGTGGCACTTCCAAAAAGAAAATGGAATGAGAACCTATCCCCCACCCTAAGAAAGAGGTTAAAGAAAACATAAAACTGTTATACAAATGAAGACAAAAGCAGAGATTGTGATTTTAATATCAGACAAAATAAAATTTATGCCAGATAATATTACATGAAGTAAAGTTAGTTCCTTTTAATGTTAAAAGTTGGAATTCACAGGGGCATAATTATGAATAATCATTGCACTATGTATCAGAAATATGTCCATTTAGTGAAAAATTGTGACCCTGGTATGGGGTACCAACAGAAGAAATACCATCATAATAAAAGATATACATGAGAAAAAAAACAAGTATGGAAATTCAATACATAATATATACATAAATAGGTATTCTTGAAGAATAATACAGAGAAATTAAAATGGAGCAAATAATCAAAGAAATAGAAGAATCATATGGATTAGAAGAGCTGAGTTTGGAAATCAAGTTTTAACATAATATGTGCATATTTAAAGAAAAGAAAGCCGTATTTAGATTTATGCCAGTAAAAAGAAAACAATTTTCTTCACATATCTAAGCACATAAACCAAACGAATAAAAATGGGTTTGGCATCACATATTTTTTCCCAGAACACCAAATATAATGTGATGATATTCATTTTGAAGATCAAAATGTGGCATCAGAATTGTGTCTCTCCATGTTGGAGTTCAGAGATAAGGGAAACTGGAAGACTTTCTCTGATATTCAAAGTTTCAGAACATATATAGTGCTTTGGACAAATTCTAGTAGGAAAAACATTTTTGTGCTCTTAAGAAAATTATCATTTTAAAAAAAATTTTTTTTGGTTTTATTTAATTTTGAGACAGAGAGAGACAGAGCATGAATGGGGGAGGGGCAGAAAGAGAGGGAGACACAGACTCTAAAGCAGGCTCCAGGCTCTGAGTTCTGAGCTGTCAGCACAGAACCCGATGCAGGGCTTGAACCCACGAACCGTGAGACCATGACCTGAGCCGAAGTCGGACGCTTAACCAACTGAGCCATCCAGGTGCCCCCCAAATTGTCATTTTTTTAAATCTTATATTCACCATACAACCATAGTGGTTTTTATGTTGATTGTAAGGATATTAAGAGTCAAATATATTTGAGGCCAAACAATAAGGCCTTAGTGAAAAGGAAAAAACTGCTAGTTGTCCATTATATCTGTTTTCCCCTTCACTTTTTATGCAGTGATAGAAGTTTTAGCTGAGTACATGACTGCCTAGGTAAAGGTTATGTTTCCTAGTCTTCCTCACAAATAGGTGTAGCCATGTGAATACATTCTGGCCAATGAGATAGACTGAGCTTGAGGGGTGCAATTGGAGGCCAGGTGCATGAAGAGCCAGCCATCTTGAACCATGTGAATGTGGACGATGTGGTAAGGGCAGCAGAACCACAAGATAGACAAAGCAGCTTGGGTTTCTGAAGACTGGGTAGGGCAGACCCACCCTAACTGTCTGAAATTTTATGTTGCAGGGAAATAATTTTCAGTCTCATAAATCCATCGCTATTTTATTCTCTGGCACATCAGCTGAATTTTAATTACTACAGATAAAAAGTGTACATATAATGCATTTAAATATCTCAATGCTAGCTTCAACTTATATGTTCATCATTGTTTTACTTCCTCTATTTTCACTTTTAATATTTCATCCTTTGTGTGTGTGTCTTTGAATGTTTGCTTAAATATTTTAAATACATATGCTCACTACGTAGGTATCCTTCCTTATAAAGTTACACAAAGACATATTGTAGATAACCAAGAGATGAATCAAAATTTAGACTCAAACGTGGGGAGTTATACTAGGATAGGATCAGCATTGAATATGGAAATAGAATAAGTAACAATTGTAAATAGAGCCAGATCATCTTTATCTTTAACTTCCTCTCTCCTTCTTGGGTATGGAACATAGGAGGTTAAAGCAAGAGAAGAAGGAATTGCTAATACATCTCAAGACTCCCTCTGTGCCCGGCCTTGTCATACAAAGAATAAAACACAGATGGCCTTCAAAACATCTACTTAAGGGGAAGAGAGCAGTGCTCCCGTAAAAATCTTTCACATTCAGAAACTCATGACCTTGAAGCCCAGCTTAGATGTCATCATCTTCAATTCCTAGAGAAATCAGCTTAATCTTTTTGTGTGTGTAACATATCCTCTGTGAAAATAAACTATTTAATCATATAAAACAAAGACCAGATTTTAAAATAAGATCCTGGACAGTGTAAACAAAAATTTAAGTTGTGCTTTATTTAAGAATCCCAAACTGGGGCGCCTGGGTGGCTTAGTCGGTTGAGCGTCCGACTTTCGCTCAGGTCATGATCTCGCGGTTCGTGGGTTCGAGCCCCGCGTTGGGCTCTGAGCTGACTGCCAGCTCAGAGCCTGGAGCCTATTTCAGTCTGTGACTCCCTCCCTCTCTGACCCTCCCCTGCTCACGCTGTCTCTCTCTCTCTTTCTCTCCTAGAAATAAATAAAACATTTAAAAAAAAAAAAATCCCAAACTGAATCCTTCCTTTTTCTTTCTAAACAGTCTACTATCATGTTTTTTTAGAAGCGATTAACCCCAAACCTCAAAATCCTTTCTCTAGCAGTTGCTGCTAAAAAACTAGAACTCTATATCCCACGTGCAAGAAAAATGTACAAATGAAATGCTTCATTGTCCACTTTGTCTGATACTAATTTTATCCCTTTACATTCTTTATTTGCATGTGCTTGATTTACCTTGCCTATCTATTTATTTTAATTTTGTTCTACGGAGATTGGCTTTGGCTTTTTACTTTGAGAAATGTTGTTTTTTAATTGAATTAGTGGCTTAAGACTAATAGCCAACATCACATTTAATGGGAAAATATGAGTGATCTAAAATCAGAAATAAAAGAGTACTCTAAAATCACCATTATTATTTGACCATATTCTTGAGTTTTTGGACTACACAATGGATTATAAAATAGAAATAAGAAATAGAAATATTTATAAATGAAAGATTAAAATATATCCAGAGGATGTGAATTTTAGTCAAAAAAAGAAAAAAACCTAAGAGAACCAGTTGGAACTATTATGACTGGGAAGTGAATCCAGTAAACTGGTTAGAAACAAGATAGGAATATATTATAAAGTTAATAGTTTTCATATAAACCAGTAATAGCTAATTGAAATGTAATAGGTAAAAAGTACAGTAAGGTTTCCACTAAGAATAGCAATATCCATTATATCAAAACACCTTTTTGAGAGCTTCCTGTATACCCACACTGCCTCGAGGTCTTAAATTCTAGTGGGCAAGATGAAAATGCAAACCTGCGATCACAATAGGATGTGTTCAGTGCTAGGGTAGAGGTAACATGCAAGCTGAGAATACTCCAGCTGAATTCTAAAGGAAAAGTGTGAATTTGGTGAATTTTAGTAGGGAAACATTGTTCAGGTATAGAGAGTGATGATGGATGATAGTATCACAGTGTGAGAGGAACCTCATTCATTTCATAAGGCAGGGTCCTAGGGAAGTGACTGGGTGTCTTGAAGCTGGTGAAGTAATGTGTGATCAGTTCACTAGATGCCCTGTAGGCTGTGTTGAAGGCTACAGGGAAGTCCCACCTGTGAACCTTAGAATCTCCTCTCACCTTCTTAGGCAATTTGAGAATGGCTATCACTTGGATATTGCTTCAGGTGCTGTCATTCTATTCTGAAGATATTTGGCTGGTTGCAGAGTTGCCCCTACTTGTTGACTCAGCATGTCTAACCAGGGTAATCTACTAAATTGCCTTCTGATTGATAGGGGTCCTGAGCAGGGGGGTTCTGTTGCATCAGACTCCTTCTCAGAAATAGTTACCTGTTGATAAGAGTCCAACAGTGAGCCTTGGGCTCTGAAGCAAGATCTCAAGCTGGTCTTTATAGTCAAGGGAGTAACACACTGTGGTGGATCTGAGAGCATCTGAAGTCCACCATTGAATGTCCTGTGTTTTTATGATCTGAAAACATGTTTTCAGGTCTGCAGGCAGATATCCTGATAATAACAACCAATGCTTTCTGAGCTATGGCGAGAATACATATTGGCCAGAATACTTGGAAATGATGGTGGTTTAACTCCCACTATTAAGTTTAAGACGTCGTCCAGGGTTAGCTCACTCCTAATGGTGGCAATATCTCACATTTACAAGGCACTTTCATCAGAAAGGGTCCCAGAGTGCCTTCTGAGCATATGTCTATAGGAATGGCTATTCTCTGGGATGCAGCCATTTCTTGGGAAATCAACAACAGCTGTGTGATACCCACCAAGGACAAGGATGATGACAGCAGTCAACCAGACCTTAATTTTAAAATAACATAAGCTATTCACCCAATTTGACTGGCATGCCAATATTAACGTCCTTCAAAAGGTTTCAGGAAGCCTGTGATGATTATGAAGTCAGTGCTTGACTTTTATATGGCCTTTGACAGAACATTGTCTCTTAACATCTTGCCAACTTAGTATTTTTATTTTCAGAAGTAATAGTCCTCTCCTCTGACTTAATAAAAAGAGATGTTATATGTTCCCTCTAGTACCCATATGTTCTTTAGAAATTTCTAATTCCTGTATTGCCTTTGTTTATTATGTTTGTGTGGGTTTCCTCATTAGGAAATAATTGACACGTCTGGGAAGGATACCAGAGAGATTTTTTAATTCCTCCCAGATATCTGCCTTTGTAAAGGCAAATGCAAATTAAAAATAAGAGGCTTAATTCTCCCTGTTGATTATACAAGAAGAGACTCTTCTTTTTCCTAGAGGATTTGTTTTAGAAAACTTGTAGTTTTAAGTTCCTTCTCTATCTCTTTGAAATGCATGCAAACCTTTTTAAAAGCTAGGGGAACCTGGGTAGCTAGTCAGTTAAGTGGCTGACTTTGGCTCAGGTCATGATCTCATGGTTTGTGAGTTCGAGACCCACTGGACTCTGTACTGACAGTGTGGAGCCTGCTTGGGATTCTCTCTCTCTCTCTCTCTCTTTCACTTTTCTCTCTGCTCCTCCCCTACTCACTCTCTCAAAATAAATAAACTTAAAAAAAAACCTTTTTAAAAGATAAATAAGTCTTTTATCAGTTTTATGATCCAAGACTATCTTCCTCAAGGATTTGGGAATCAATTCTTGGAAATATAATCATCAAGGAAGATAGCACCCCATCTCCCGGTTTCTATGGGAGGGTAGAGGCTCACTTCGGAGGGGTTGCCTGCCTCTAAAACTACCTCCTATCATAAAAATATGAGAGATTTATTCTTCCTTTGGCTAAAGCCTTCTAGATAACACAAATGGTTACCTTAATTAGCAGGTGAAGTAGGATGAACTATGTGTAACAAACGGTATTCTCAAGTCTTCTTGCTTGAAGATGAGTTATTGTTTATTTTGAGAACATGTATGCTGTATGTAGTTGGTTATATAAAAAGGGGAGATTTCTCTTTGTTTTTGTAATCTTTTAGCAAATTATTTGCGATGCACATCCTTTTATGGTTTAATGCTTATTTACTAATAACAATGTTTTCTTTCTTTTCTACTTTTGTGCAGAGGATTTTTAGGTTGGCAGGAGATTTTGTTTTCAGTTATATTTCCCCAGCATCTTCCTTTGTGTTAGTTGCCATTGAGTGATTAGTAAATTTCTATTAAAATAGTCTAGGCGCGCAGCTGTTAGAACCGCTTGGGTCACAGAAAATTAGAACAGCAAACCTCTGCTGAGGATTCCTGAGGGGCGAGGCACGGTTCTATGTGCTTTAATATATTTTTCTTTGAATCCTCTGAGAAAGCCTGAGAGAGGTCAGTTTAATTTTCTTGAACATTTCAAAAGATTAAAAAGGTAAACTATTTAAACAATAATATATTAGTTATCATTATATTTAACTTAAATTTTATAATATACTGTGTAAGGCTAATGTCAATACTTCCTAAATTTTACTTCTGAGAATCTTGGATTGAGCATTTAACTTTTTCTCCAGTCATCTGCCTCCAAGCCTTAACAACTGCTCAGAATTCTTCATTCCTGCCCCTCTTCTTATTGTTCTTGGGGGAAGTTTGCCTAGATGGGGGTGGGGAGTGGGGTAGGGAGGTAAGGGCAGAAGCTACCTGCCCACAGGCTCTAGCCTTGTTTGATGGCAACTCACTATATCATTAAACTAGAGTGAGGTGAAGGGCTACCTAATGGAGATATCTGTTGCTCTTATTCTATCAACATTTGGCCAGAGTAAGTATACTTCTTTTTATTTAAGTCATATTAAGATTCTTTCTTAAACTTATTTAAAAATTTTTTTTCAGTAACTTCCAGATTCCTATTTTTTGTTAACTAGAATTAAATATAATAATCCACACAATACAGTCAGCACAGAGCTCATGGAAGGGGCTCCATAATTGTTAGCTATAATTAGATATTATAGGCCAAACAACGGGGACATGGTGGCAGGGCAGCAAAATGGAGAGGCATGCAGCGTAACCTTGAATGCTGTGACTCTTATATAGCTTTTATGTGAACTTAGGAAAATTCTATAACCGTTCTTTGAGTCTACCCTTCATTTTCTGGGTGAGAATAATGCTAGATGGTATATTAAGTTCTAAAACAGTTTTGAGGGAGTAGTCAAAAGGTAGAATGGAAGAGTGGAGGTCCTGGAAGGGGGCTTCGAGGGCTCTTCTCCAGTATCTGGGATAAATCCCAGGTACAAAGGCCCAGAGAAGTACATGATTCAAGCTTCCTCCAGAGCCCACTCCCCTGGCTCGTGCATAGGGTATCCCTAACCAGTGTCCAAGAGGCACTGAATATTGCACCTCATCACTGGTCTACAAATGAACTTCATCAGAAGGATGGAAATGTCTGGTTCTAGATGAATAAGCTCTAGGGATCTAAGGTGCAGCATGGTGACTGTAGTTAAGTCCTGTACTGTGTACTTGAAAGATGCTAAGAGATCTTAAATGTTCTACACGCACACACACACACACACACCCACACACACACACACACGATAACTATGTGACATAATGGATTTGTTAATTGACTTGACTGTGCCAATCAATTCTCAGTATATAGGTATATCAAATTATTATATTGTATACCTTAATGATACACAATGTTCTACATTGAGTATGTCTCAATAAAGCTGAGAAAAATACTACCCTGGGGAAGGTTGCCAAGCCAATGGAATCAGAATCAATCATCAAGACTGGGCCTTGGATATTTGCATTTGAAAGCCGTTCAGGTGATTCTGATATAGATTGTATTTGAAAAATCACTTTTTTTAATTTTTTAATTTTTTTATTTGAAGAAGGCAACAAAGGCAGCCCAGGTCTCCATGTTGATCCCAGTCTGATTTCCTACTTCTGTTCAGTATACCTTTTCTTGCCAGGAATTGGCATTTGTATTTTTTTTTAATGTTTTTTTAAATGTTTATTTATTATTGAGACAGAGAAACTGAGCATGAGTGGGGGAGGGGCAGAGAGAGAGGGAGACGAAGCTGTCAGCACAGAGCCTGACGCGGGGCTTCAACCCACAAACCATGAAATCATGACCTGAGCTGAAGTCAGTTGCTTAACTGACTGAGCCACCTGACTGCCAGGTGCCCTGGCATTTGTATTTTAAAAATGCGAACTAATGCTAAAATTAGCTAAAGGTAATTTGACAATTGTGCTGCTAAAAACTATACGGGACTCCTTCTTAGATCAAGAGCCTACCTTACATTTGGATTATGGGTTTCTTTCTGTTGGTCTGCAGATTTGAACATTGCTCATCTGGTGGTATCTCCACCCTGGTTTGCACAGGGAGGGGGCTCCGTGGGCTCTTCTCCACACCAGACAGCTGACAGTCAGGCTGGATCGGTGCCCTGGGGGCCAACTCCCGCCTTCACTGCTGTGTCATCACCCTCCCCAGGCACTTCCCCCTCTCTGGTTGGGGTCAGGTGTGGAACAGGAAGCCGCATTTCTGAAATCTGCCCTTCCAAGTAGATTTGTTGCTATGGTAAGGTAGCAGTAGCACGAGGCTAAACGTTAAAAATGGAATTTTCTCGGTGAACTAGGCAGAGAATTTTTCATTTTCTCCATCATTTGCCTCTGCGGCAGTAGTTTCTCACAGTCCTTCCCGAATTTTTAACACAAAAGATGGAGACTGGGAAGGTGTACACTATCAATGCCATGGTTAAAGAGTTCAATACATCGAACAGAAGCAGAGAGATTTCATTCTCCCAGCAGCAGCAGCAGGAGCCAGTCCTGACCACACAGCCACTCTCATTTGATGGCCATGGAGAGTCTGCCTAGTTCCTGAGGAGACTTCCAGAGAGGGAAGCCGGAGAAGACATCGCGTGGCCTGCGTGCATTCTGTCACGCTGAGAAAACATGATTCCACACTGAAAGTTCATTTCCGATGTCAGTGGTTTTTGCTCGGGCTAGTTCCTTTGCTCCATGCTTGGAGACAGAGGAACACAATCGGGGACGGTGATAATGATTACTGCCCCCTCTTGGACTGCTCTATCGTGCCAGGGGCTGAGCCAAGAGTAAGATGACACGGCATGGTTGTGATTCTGGCAGGACCTGCCTCATGGGGCTGTTTTCAACATGAAATGAGGTAAGCCAAGTGAGATGCTTAACACAGTCCTGGACACATAGGAGGGGCTTGACAGAAGTTAGGTGTTATTGATTTTATTAGTGATGCTTTGGGAGGCAGCCCAGTGCTGTCCAGGTCAAGGATGCAAGCTCTGACTCAGACTGCCTGGGCTCCCATGCTGCTCTGGGACTATGGGCAAGTAAACATCTTTGGGCCTCAGTTTCCTCATCTGCAAAGTGGGAATGATAATATAGTCTACACCACGTGGATTAAATGGATTGATATGTGTTTAAAACAAGGCCTGGCATATAATACAACATAAATGGTGGTGATTTTTAAAATGTTTTAAAGGCTCTATCGCCAATTCCCAGAAAGAAAGCGGGTGGGTATTATCTACATTTTATAAGGGATGGTAAACTTTCCGAAGGCCAGAACTACAACTCAAACTATAACCCTCCTGCTTCTAAAGCCCACACTCTTCCCATAGCAGGGCTGTCATTCTAGCAAACAATGTATTTTTGAATTCCATTAGTGTTGTTTCTTTGACTTACCAGACTAAAAACTTAGTGTATTACTTCATGGGAGAGATTTTGTCCTTAATATCTTTACTGGCCTATCATTTGATCTATTTGAGGCTGAGGCTGAGTTTTTATTATTATTGTTGTAGTTATCATTAGAGTTTAACAACTTGGTTGTGTTGGCCCTGGAAGACAAAAAGTGAAATCTTTACTGCTAAACAATCTTTGGAGGAGGCAGACTGAACATTAATAAGGTAAGTTTAGTGATTTTTTTTATTTTCATAGTTTACTTTTAGCTTTTATTAGCATATTTTATGACAATAGTATATTATTTACTGCTTGGTATTTCTATCCCAGAATTTTAGGACTAAGAGAGAAGTTTCCTTTCTTTTGTCAGTTTCTACTCAATGGAGGGATTGGAGAGGAAGCATTTATTGCTTCGAGGACAAGTTAGGTTGTGATAAACTCACATGGTAAGTTAGAAAATTGGAAAGAGTAATTTGTTCATACACCGGGGGTTAGGGCGCCTTTGAAGTGCAGGTGCTAAGCTTGGTGAGAGCCAAATCAGTAAGGCATAACCCTGTCCTCAGGGAAGCTGAGGGAGGTGAGGTTATGTGAAACAATACACACGCATTAAGGATTATTACCACTGCCCACAACTAAGTCAAAGTATTCACTGGTTGCTCTTACCCTAAGCACCAAAAACCTGGGCATCAGAAGTGAAATTTTAAAAAAATTAAAAAATATATTTTATTGATTTTTGAGACAGAGAGAGACAGAGCATGAGTGGGGCAGGGGCAGAGAGAGAGACATACACACAGAATCTGAAGCAGGCCCCAGGCTCTGCGCTGTCAGCATAGAGTCTGACATGGGGCTTGAACCCACAAACCATGAGATCATGACCTGAGCTGAAGTTGGATGCTTAACTAACTGAGCCACCAAGGTGCCGGAGAAGTCAATTTTTTTTCCACTCATCATGTTAGGGTCAAGTGGTGGCTTTAACTATTATCTTCCTCTAGAATATCCCATTCTTTAAAATGAATAACGTTTCTTAATTCTTAGGTAAAATCTAGGCAAACACGATTTAAGACAAGCCTTTTACCTCCTTCCCAACCAATCATTCTCCTCCCTCTGTCTGCTAAGGGAATTCCCAAACTGCCTCTGTTTCTCACTGTCAGAGCATCTCTGTAGGAATCCACGTTGCAGAATGGACCTAACTTTGGTCTCTTGTTTAAGACACTGTAATCAGATCTCTTATGGTTTTATCTTAGTATGTATTTTGTAAGCTAAATTTTCCTTTCCCAGTTACTGGGGAACAAGTAGGTATGGATGAGTTTGTAGCTGATGTTTGAAACATTGTTGCTTTATTACAAAGCCTCTGGATTTCTCTGCTTTTGTCAGCTCCTGAATGAGCCCTGGTGATACAGTTATGTTAATAGAATGAACTGCTCTGACTGTGCTAATGAGCAAGGTAAATTTCAGCGATAGAGCCATTAAAAGATGTATTGATTGGTTGTGAATTTTACTTTAGTCTTTTCCCCCTCATATTAAGAATTTGTATAGATTCTAAAATATATAGGTTATTAAAATTTTACCTTCCACTTTCCATACATTTTTATTTCCATTCCTTTGCCACCCCCGTCCTAGGCTCTATTTGGTCTTCTAACTTAAAATTCACACATAGGCTATTTTACTTACAGAATTGGAGACAAGATGTCCATATATTTTTATATCTCTACTGCCAATCTTTTTTTGAGACTGAAATTCAGCCTCACTTATCACTTATAAAGGCACTTTGTATAAAAGGGTTGTATAGTATAAATGCCAACAATGTATCACTTTGCTACAGCTGTAATGAAGCTATTGTCAATGGCTCTATCTATCTATCTAATCTATCTACCTACCTACCTACCATCTGTCTATGATCTATCTAACCAGCCTGAAAAGACAGCAAAAAAATTATAAGAAGCCGTCTATTTTTTTTCCTCAGAATTCTTTCTTATCATAAATAAAATCTTATAAGAGGTTGATAAAGCTTGGAGCAAGTGAAACATCGGTGAAGGATGCTATATTCACGAATGTAGGGACAGTGAAAATGAGGTGTATGAACGAGGAATAAATTGGTTCATTCTGGTGGTGCATAAATTCTATAAGGCCATTTGGACGCAGTTTAATAAATTTTGTTTCATTGTACGGAATGATTTCCCAGTAGATGGAAAGAGTGGGAAGAAAGAACGAACTACAAGAGTGAATTACAAAATGTGCAGCCAAATTCACCAAACAAATCTGAGTTGGTAAGAGTTAAAAAATTTTTTTATGTTTATTCATTTTTGAGAGAGAGCGAGTGAGCGAGCGGGGGGTGGAGGCAGAGAGAGAGGGAGACACAGAATCCAAAGCGGGCTCTAGGCTCCAGGCTGTCAGCCCTGAGCCAGACACAGGGCCTGAACTCACGGACCGTAAGATCATGACCTGAGCTGATGTCAGATGCTTCACCTATTGAGCCACCCAGGCGCCCCATCTGGCAAGATTTTTGAGGAAGAGGAAACATGGAATAGGAAGCAAGGTATTGCTGGTGAAATCTGGTGCAGAACTGGCATGACTAATCTGGTTTGACATCTCTACCACCTGAAGTCCTATTATTCTAGGTTTGGTTAGGGTGTTAGTTTTTTATTGCTGTGTAACAAATTTAGCGGCTTAAAACAGCACACAATTATTGGTTCAGTTTCTGTGGGTTGGGAGTCCAGGCAAGACTTAGCAGGACCCTCAGAAACAGTACAGTCAAGGTGCTGGCTGGGCAGTGGATCAGCTTCCGAGCACACGGAGGTTATTGCCAGATC
The DNA here is from genome assembly GCF_003009895.1 of Hyaena hyaena. NCBI lineage: Eukaryota > Metazoa > Chordata > Mammalia > Carnivora > Hyaenidae > Hyaena > Hyaena hyaena. The sequence continues at coordinate 143,543 of NW_024081488.1, forward strand.
TCATTTCCTTGTAACTAGAGGACTGAGAGCCCAGACATCTTGCTGGCTACTGTTTGCAAGCAGACCACGCTCCTAGAAGTTGCCAGCAGGTCTTACCGCACATTCCTCTTTATAGGGCTTCTTACCACATGGCAGCTTGCATCTCTTCAGAGCAGGAGCGGAAGAAAGCATGTCTGTAGGGCAAGTCGTTAGCAAGATGCAGCTTCACAAAACGTAATCCCAGGAGCGGTATCCCATCCCCTCTGACAGTCTGTTGATTAGAAGCAAGACACGGGAGGGGATCCCATAAGCACAAGCAAATCATGAGGCAGGAGCATGGGGCCACCTTAGAGTCTGCCACATTTAGTCAGGACCCTTGAGTCATACAGAGAAAGAGAAATCACCCCCATATAGGGGATGAAAGTATTGCCAAGGTAGTGATCTAGCTGTAAAGTCCCCGGGTGGATTTTTAGTGAGCCCGCTTTGTGTGGTGGAGCAGACATTTACTCTTCAGCCTTTTTGCGTAAAATCGAACTTTATCATTGTCCATGGCTGGGTTTGTCTTTAGAGATTTTGTTGGATGAGGGGGTTGCAATGAACTAAGAACTTCCATAGATTGGTTCCATCTATTTCAGATTTTTCTTACAGGAAGGAGAATAGGTCTTTGCTTAAAGCTCTATCAAAGTGACTTTGGAATTCTCTACATGCAGTGTAATCCGTACTCAGTTATTGGGAAGAACTGATGTACAGTGATTTCCTCAGATGTATCTGCTGCCACACTGGCTAACATTTTTTTGTAAAGCCTACTATATTTTATATTCTCTTTATTTAAAAAGAGGTAATTAGTTGCAATCAAACGTACTAAATTCATTGACCCCAAGAACAAGGAGGCTTTTACTGAAAGCTGTTTAGCACCGGTGTTGATTTATAGTCAAGATGATGATGATTTAGCTACTTAAGGATCTGAGAGTGGCTTATTGCCCACTGAGGAGGCTGGCTTATAGAATACTGCTCTTAACTTTATTTTGATGGTTTTTCTCTCTTAATGAACTAATTTTTCTCCCCATTCTTAGTCACCCCATTCTCAGTCATTTATTCTCCAAATTGCTTTTGGGCACTCCTTAATGCTTGCACTACTACATCTACAGACCTAATATGAATAGCCCACTCTGCCTTGAAAGTGAGCACTAATTGAATTTGCTCGCATTCAGTGATTTTAATGGGGCTCTGGAGTGTTGTTTAGTGACAACTTTTATATGGAAGACACTGAAAAAATTAACATGTTACATTTAGTAAATGAGCAATTACTTAGCTGCATTATATCAAAACCAGTCACCTACATTTATAAATACTACATTCACAAAGCATGGCATGTATGCCAGGGTTTAGGTCTCCTTTTTTCCATGGGACAGTGGTTATGTCAGCATCATATTTTCTTGAAACAACGACAACACCACAAAATGAATGGATTTTTAGGTGAGAAAACCCTAAATTGTAGCAACTACTATTATTCACTTACCTCTCTTCCTGTCTGACAGACACCCCTCTAAAATGGTCTCCATGAAAGCTGATCTGTCCCCAGCTCTAAAATTAAACATTTCAGCTTGTATTTGGACCACATTCTTCTCACCAGAATGTTTAGGCAAAGGCAGTGGGATTTGAGATGAAGTCTGTGGTTTTGGGAAAATTTATTTTGCTGTTATAAAGAAGTGCAAGAAGAAATAGTCCTCTCTTTTCTTTTTTAGGTTGTTGTGTTTATATGTGACATCTGGAACTCTGGCAGCTTTTTGGAGGCCATGAGGGGAGTTGCCAGAGTAGAAAGAGGGAAGGAAACTGAATCTCTATTAGATCATTTAGCTTCTGAATTAGCTAAATGGAGATGCCCACCTTGGTATTTCTTAATATCTAACATAACAAAATGTCCTTATTATTTTGTTAGCCCAATCGTTATTTTCTTTCTTTGTTTCCTTCCTCCCTCCCTACCTCCCTTCCTTCCTTCCTTCCTTTCCTCTTCCCTTCTTCATTTTTTCCTTCCTTCTTCCCTCTCTTTTTCTTTCTCTCTCTTGTTCCTTCTGTCACTTGCGACCAAAGGTATTGTGACTGATTCACAAAGATCTGGGAATGAGACCATAAAAATATGTATCTTATTAAATTTTCTATCTTCCTTCTGCCACCTAGAAGCCAGAAGCTCCTACTCATTTCTTATTTTAGTTCAATTGCTGAAGGCCCTAAAACATTTCCTGATACATGAATAAGATAAAGAGGCAAAGGGCATCCAAATCCACTGCCTATTTCTACCAGGTAGTATTCCTTTACTAAATGGAATTAGAATCCAGCTCTTTAAAAAACAAAACCAAGAACAAAAAACATGTTCCACAGAAAATTTAAAGCTCTAGTATATACTTGCTTAGTTATGAAAGCCCAATTTAGAGCCAGCAAGACTGGGATCCTGCCCCAATTCTGCTCTTGCTTACAGATCAAAGGCAGGTCACTTTCTAAACTCTGAGTCTTGGATTCCCTTCTAGAAAATGAAGAAAGCTACATCAGTGTTTCCATACTTCCCTGATGATAAAGTTACTTTTTAATATGAGGCAGAGGTAGAAATGTGCTATCCAGCTTTTCTATTTAACAGACTATCTGAGCCTGGGTGTGCAAGCTGGCCTCTCTGAATGTTGGAGTCCTTATTTCTAAAGTGGAAATTATGCCTCACAACACTGTGGTGGATATCAGATATTGTGTATGTGAAAATGGTTTGGTAAATAACGAAGTGCTATATTAATGCGAGGTAAGAGTGTATTGTCATGATTATCATCAGAGATCATCTTTTGTAGCTTCTTGTGAAGCCCGTATGGTCTTTTAGTTCATTTTGTTTGGGCCCTTGGTCTATGCCAGCAGGGTCCCCAAGATGCTTTCAAATGGTCAGCAAGGTCAAACTTATTTTCATAATATACCAATGTGCTGTTTGCTATTTTTATGCATTCTCTCCCAGCTGTGGAGTTTTCCAGAGGCTTTATGCTTTGTGATATCACAACAGACTGAATATATAGAAACAAACATGACACTTCTAATAAGCCAGATCTGCAAAAATATAATAAGCCAGATCTGCAAAAATATAAAGGGTTGCCATTTTTCTCACTACATTTTTTTTGAGAAAAATAGAATTGTTTTTCATAAAATGTCATTTATGTTAACATGTAATAGATTCATTTTAATTATTATTGTTATTTTTTCTTTTTTTTTTAGAGAGTGTGTGAGCACGGAAGAGGGGCAGAAGGACAGAGAGAAAGTCCCAAGCAGGCTCCATGCTCAGTATGGAGCTCAACACGGGGCTCAGTCCCATGACCCTGGGATCATGACCTGAGCCAAAACCAAGAGTCCATTGCTTAAACAACTGAACCCCCAGGTGCCCTATTTTAATTATTTTTTTAATGAATTAATATAGCTTTCAAAATTTCTTGGTTTAATTTCCAATATGGCAAGTTAAACACATAAAAAACACATAACAAAAGTTCTTTAAACTTTTCAATAATCTTTTCTTTTTAAAGTCTATTTTAAGAGAAAGAGAATGTGCATGAGTGATGGAGAGGGAGAGAGAGGGAAAGAGAGTAAGACAGAGAGAGGGAGGGAGGGAGAGAGAGAGAGAGAGAGAGACAGAGAAACTCCCAAGCAGGCTCTGTACTGTCAGCACAGAGCCCAGCGTCGGCTCCATCCCACAAAACCGTGAGATCATGACCTGAGCCGAAACCAAGAGTCAGACACTTAATCCACTGAGCCATCCAGGTGCCCCTCAATAATCTTTAAGGTTGAAAAGACTTCTAAGACCAACATTTTCAAGAACACTATCTAGACTAGACTCCTTTCCTCTGGCTCTCCTCTCTGCTTTGCATTTTTACTACCTTCTAGACTGAAATTCTTTGCTACACTGATAGTTATTCCTGCTTCTGGTTTCCTTCTCTTTTTCTCTGACTTTCCTCTGCTTTCTCCCTGTGCACTTGTGACTTGGGTTGATCTCTGTTTTCCCAGTCTCACTCATTCTTCTTTTTATTCCTTGAAGAAAGGAAGTCTTTTTTTTTTTAAGTTTAGTTATTTATTTGGGGGGGAGGGACAGAGAGAGAGAGGGAGAGATAGAATCCTAAGCTGGCTCTGTACTGTCAGCACAGAGCCCAACGTGGGGCTTGTACTCACAAACCATGAGCTCATGACCTGAGACAAAATCTAGTTGGATGCTTAACTTATTGAGCCACTCAGGCACCTTGTGGGTCAGGTAATCTGGGGTAAGTTCTCTTCTGGGTGACTTAACATGGTAGTAGCCTATTTGGTTTTTTTTGTTTGTTTTGTTTTGTTTTGTGCCCTGAATCCCAACTCCCTTCCTGTTTTGCAAGATTCTATACTGTTGAATCTTGGAGGAAGAGAGAGTTGCACCTCTCAGTTCAGGAGCTGAAGGGAACAGATACTCCTCCCCAGCTTTGGTTGGTAGGATATGGCTTATGACCTATCTTTGATCACCAAATGTCCCGTCTGGGGCTTTGACTGTAACAGGTAATGGAAAGGGTGGGTCTAGGACTTATCTGAGGCACCATTAGCTGTCCCATTGTAGTGGGCACCATGCATAGTACCAGTGGGAACAGTGTCCCCAGGTGACGGGGGGTTGGGGGGTGGGGGGCAGCAGTGCTGGTGGCAGTGTTGTGCTACACAGCCTGAAGGATCCAGCTGCATAGATGTCTTTGTTCCTGCCCGTTTTATGTGCTTTCTCTAGCTTTCCTGTCAATTCTGCGAGGTACCTTATTTCCTTTCCATATATTCCTCTTCTGCCCACATCAGCCAAAGACCATTTCTCTTTACGATCAATAACAGCTACCACTTGAATAGTGCGTACTGTGTGCCAACCACTGTTCTGAGTACTTTGCATACATTAACTAAATTGTCACAACAATGCTGTGAGAAAGATGCTATTATAATCCTCTTTTTACTTATGGAGAAAATATGATAGAGTGAGGTTAAATGATGCCCCCAAATCACACAGAGGGCAAGTGGCCATGCCAGGATGCTAACCCGGGCAGACGGGCTCCAAGCCCAGGCTTTTAAGCTCTCTGTACCACTTCTGACCAATGCACATATATGTGACTGAGACGAAGCTATACATCTAAATTACCATGGTGCGAGAAACAGGGCCTAGGGCTGCATGAAGTCTGGGCCTACCCTCTGCTCTTACGACTCTCATCCTTTTAACACACAGGCATGTGCCTTGATTGGCGTATAAAGTCAAATAAAAAAATAGATAAATTAATGGCAGCCTGTTAACGGTATTTTAAAAATATTTCCTTCTAATTTTCCTTTCCAGCTGTTATTTTATACAGACTATAATGAGAGTCTGTTTAGGATCTCTGAAATCAGAGTGATAAGAGCTGCTCTACCTTTAAATATATATACGTGCGCATGCATTCATATATATTGAATGCATTTAACATGCAGTTGCACTTAGTGCCTATGGCTTCCTGGCAGTAGAAATGGAGAAATGACCAATATGTAATGTGTTAGCACTTTGGTGTGTGCTGTCCTATAGCTCAGAATGATCTACAGTCGTTTATGTTTTTTCTACCTCCATTCCTACACGTCCGTACTCTCCAGGGGCTAAGTCAGTGAGTACGAAAGCTATAGTTTATTTTATTTCAACTACACAATGAACATTAGGCAGTGGAATTAATTAGAAGGAAGAAAAAAAAGTCAAACAATAAATAGATTGCAGGGCATTAGCTCAGTTCCATACACTGCATTGTGTAATTACCAACCACATGGCTTCTCAGCAATTACATCATCAGGAGCAGTGAAATTACATTTCGGTGATAATTTTAAAACTATAGCAGGGACAATCTGGTATTAATAACTCTGAACATGATTACGGAAAGCTAGTGCCTATGGTTCAGTAAATACTAGTAGTTGTAGTTGGAGTTAAATTTTCATCTGCTGTAGATCTAACATGTTACCTCTTTAACCTTCATCAGTGTATCGCTTGCTCTCCAAAAATTTCATAATCCCATTAAGACAAAGGCAAAAAATAGTGCCACAGACCCCTGACAGGCAACGGCTTGACAGCGGGTGGGGGACTTGTTTTGCAGTGTTCCAGGGAGATCCTGGTGCCCTTGTGCCATAGTGAGAACTGAGAACTTGGTGAGGAGGAGGTAAGAACAGTGATGAATTGTGATCTGTTGGAAGGAGATGTGCTTTAAATACAGGCAAAGCACTGAATTAGCCGGCCAGTCTCCTCCTGCCCCAGTGAAGACGATAGCATACCCTCTCTTCTCTCAGAAGGCAGAGAAACAGGGCTTACATTCATTTGAGTTTTATTATTTTCCCTGGAATTGGCAGACATCATTTAGCAGCCTAAGATTCATATTCTGAACCTCAAGAATGGCCAAAGTAAGAACTTCAGGCAACATTTTGCTCTAGGGCTATTAAATCCTGGGAGGGTTCAATTTAGATTTTTGCGTGGTCCAGTTTTACCAGAGGGCCACCCTTTGATCAACACTGTGGTTAAGGCTGTGTAATTCTGAGCCTTTCAAGTACTGCCTGTGAAATACCCTAGCTCTGCTAGGAAAATTGGGTCAAGCATAGCTTATGTTCCTTATGAAAAGAATTTCACAGAAGTATTTTTTCCCTTCTGTCATGACTATGAAAAATCAGGAATAGTGCTTGAAACAATATAATATCTTCTGCACCAGCACTTCTGATAATGCAAACTAGTCATATTTCTCTATTCATCACAGAGCGATCAAATGTTCCTTCTCTTTCTGTACTTGACCACTACTCTCCACAGTATACATGCACATCTCCCTTAATGGGTTCTCTCATTTTATGATCTTGTTCTATCTCTGACCCTGTGTTAGGTACATCTTTAGTATTTTAAGAGGGATGGAAGATTGATGTTGTCTACTCTGTCTCATTCCTTGCAGCTGTGTTTTGGAAAGTGTCTTGGGATTTCTGTGTGTCCTTCAAGTGTTTCTCCTGTTGACTTTTTAAGAAGTTGGGTCACCGGGATGTGCCAGGGTAGGTAAGAAGACGCTGAATTGGCTCCCTGGAGAAAGAATCAGGGTGATAAATTGGACTATCAACACCTATAGGCCTGGGAATTGGTTTCGATTTGTCTTATATTGCTTGTTTATCTGAGCATACCTTTTATACCAAGAGCATGCTTTGCAACAGACACTTACATAAGACATATGCAGTGTTGAAATATAAGGGAAGATAACTGATTAAGTTCAAACATTTTGAAATGGAAGTGATGGGAATCCCAGAAGATCCAGACTCGTATAAGCTATAAAATGAGAAGAAAAGCTCATGACAAAGGTTTAAGAGAATTAATGTCTTTTTAAAAATGTTTTATTTATTTCTGAGAGAGAGAGAGAGAGAGGCAGCATGAGCAGGGGAGGGTCAGAGAGAGGGAGACAAAGAATCCGAAGCAGGGTCCAGGCTCTGAGCTAGCTGTCAGCACAGAGCCCGATGGGGGGCTCAAACCCGAGAATCTGAGCCGAAGTCGGAAGCTTAACCAACTGAGCCACACAGGCGCCCCAGGAGAATTAATGTCTTAATTTTAAGGATCTGTGGGGCTTGGAACTTGATAGTGATGACAAAGTACTACAACCCAACTTGACCATGTGCAGGGACCATGGCTTGATCAGAGCTCTTGAACTTTATAGCAGCTGAATGAACGGAAAGGTAGAAAAAGTGGAGCAATTCTCCAGTCATGTCCATGGCACTCTTTGACAGAGGGAGTTCTGTCTATTGGCTGTTGGAAGGAAATGTCAGACTGGTGATAAATGATGAACATTTTGCCAGCAATTGACGGTCTAGCCTACTTAGCCTATACTAAATACAAAATGAGAAAGTATTCAGAAGTAGAAATTCTGAGCACAAAGGAATAAATACAGGCAGTTTGTCCTGGAAGACATCAACAGGAGCTCGCAATGAAATTGCCATTCACTCAGTTAACAAATATTTAGTGAGTACCTAAAAATAGGGCAAGCACTCTTCTAGATACTAGGGTCTAGGAATGAACAAAATGGTAAAAATCTCTACCCTCACGGAGCCTACATTCAAGTAAGGAGACACAGAAAATAAACAATATGAATAAAATATTCAGTAAGTTAGATAATTGCTATAAAGAATAAGGCAGGGAAGGGGCGCCTGTGTGGCTTAGTTGGTTAAGCGTCCGACTTTCGCTCAGGTCATGATCTCTCGGTTCGTGGGTTCGAGCCCCGCGTTGGGCTCTGTGCTGACTGCCAGCTCAGAGCCTGGAGCCTATTTCAGTCTGTGACTCCCTCTCTCTCTGACCCTCCCCTGCTCACGCTGTCTGTCTCTCTCTTTCTCCCTCCTAGAAATAAAAATAAAACATTAAAAAAAATAAAAAAAAAAAAAGAATAAGGCAGGGAAGATGGATAAGGACCATTGGGGGTGGAGTTGTAATTATAATTGTAATAGTAAATAAGGTGGTTATAGAACACAGCTCTAAGCAAGACGAACAGACAATACAGGAAGCCTACTAAATTATTGGGTTTTCTGGCTTGAGGAGAAAGTGAAAAATACTCTAAAATAAGTTCTCTACCTTCTGGCTTATTATGTAGAATAAAGATAACTTAGGAAATTGTTTTTTAAAAAAACAGGAAATTGAAGATTTTGAGACTAGGGAGGAGAATCAGAACCAGGACTAACAAGGAGAGAAGATACTGAGTCAGAGAAAAACCATGTACCAGGAGTTTCAAACACGGTGTGATGTTCTCTGACAACAGAGAACTCAGAATCTTCTGGAAGAGATGCAGATTTAGAATGTTGGACTTACCATGTAAAGGGAAGAGGATCTTGCTTCTTTTCCTCTCTGTCCCCTCAGTGCGCCTGCCCCAGAGGAATCTCCCGTGCAACCGCAGATGCATGAAAGTACTGTGCAGATCAAAAGAGACATCTGTGCTTTTCTTATCATATCGGTAGCACTGCATCTGCAATATTTTATCCAGTTCTGGGTGTTACATTTCAGGAGAGACAATGGCAAACTGGTCTGTCTTCAAAATAGCATGGTCACTGTGATGGGAAGCACTGAAGCCAGATCGCAAAGGAGCATGGTTGAAGGAATTGAAGGCATTTCATCTACTGAGTGGAGTTCGGTGGCTGACCTGTTTGCTGTGTTCAGGTAATTCAAAGTTTTTGCATGGTAAATTGTTTTAATTTGTTTTGTGTGACCTCAGAGGAAAAGAAACCCATCAAGATCAGACAGTAAAGATTTCTGAGTTCTAGATTTCCACTGAACACCAGGAAGTACTCTGACAGCTCCATTTCTCAAAGTTGGAACAGAGTATCTTAGGAGAGATTTTTGCTACCAGAGGTCGCATCTTGTGAGAGGTGGCAGGTGGCATGGCCACTTGAGGGGCTATTCTGGGGAGGGGAGAGCAGTAACCTCTGCTGAAAGATTCAGCTTCAAATCCACAGTTGGGAGATGTGATGGTGGCTTGGGTCAGGCTGATGGTTATAAATAGAAGATGAGAGGGAGAGAGGGCCTTCTCCTTCTTCGTGTTGTAAAGGTTGGATTTACTATGTGGCTTTGTTGCAGCTACTGTGTAGGGCTGGTGTTCCTCACCTGCTGTGCATCAGAATCACCTGGGTGGTCTGGGTGGGACCTGGGTATGGGAGTTTTCAAGACATTCCTCAGATGATTCTAATGTGCAGACACACGCATTCCCCTGGGTGAGGAAAGTCCACCCCTGTCATTCAAAGCCTTTCACAACCAAGTCCCATCCTGTTCTCACTTTCTTTCTCACTTGTTTGTGAGGAAATAATAGACCCCCATCAGTTCTCCATGTTTGCTATTTCCCAGCCTTGGTTGGGTTATCTGTACTTGGTCTGTCATCATGCTCTAACCTCTGCCAGGAATATGTTCCTCTTGAATCCTTAGCCTGCTCCCCGCTGCCAGGCCTAAACTCTCATGCGCACACTTCTCAAAATCCTCCCTAAACATACAGTGCATGATGTATTCCCACTAGAAAATGTGGACAGGGACCATGACCAACCATTTTTTCCCCTCACAGTTACTAGCACAGACCCTTTAAAGTGGGAGAAGATCAGTATTTTTGGAAAGCATCTATAACAGTGGTTCTAAACTGGGGAAGCTTCTCCCCCCAGCCTCCCCCCCCCCCCCGGAGGCATTTGGAAATTTCTGGACACATTTTTGGTTGTCACAACTAGGGGGGATGTTATTGTCATCTAGTGACTAGAGACCGGGGATGCTGTCAAATATCCCATAATGCACAGGACAGTCCTCACAACACAGGTCACCTGGCCCCAAATGTCATAGTGCCTGCTTGACAAAACCGTGATCTATAATAATCAATCTAGTTCATTTTGTCTACCCTGGAATTCTAGCCATAGGTATAAGTACAAAACCTGGGACTTTCAGTTAAGAATTTAGGTTTAATTTTTTTATGTTATTAAAAAACTTAGGAGATAAAGGAAGAGCCAAAAAAATCACTTATAATTCTACTATCCAGCATAATCTCTTAATTTTTTTCTGTGTATATTTGCTAAGATCATTTTCATATGTAAATTTTATATATAATTTTAGTGCAATCATGGAATATAGATATTTTCTACTTAAAATCATGCTATAATCATAAGGCATCATATTTATTTGTTATGTACTATTATCAGTTGGATATAACATGATTTGCCTAACCACTCACTATCAGTGGACAGTTTGTTTTTATTTTTTCACCAGCATATCTTGAAGTTTTAAGATAAATTTCTGCTAATCACAAAACTTAAACAATATAGGATATTAGCAGTTACGAATGATCTATTGCATTTCCATATATATTTTAGAATAATTTTATCAATTTCTTCCCAAAAAGCATGAAATTATTCATTACTTGTTTATTTATTTTATTTAATTTAAAAATATATGTTTTATTATCTTTGGAACAAATATCAAATATTTATCTGTTTGTTTCCAGGTTTATTGAAATATAACTGAAATTTAACAATGTATAAGTGTAAAGTGTGCCATGCGTTGGTTGGGCACCCTTATATATTTTGCAAAAGTATTACTACAGTCGTGTTGGCCAGCACCTCTATTATGTCAAGGAATTACCATTTCTCTTTTGTGATGAGAACATTTAAGATCCACTCTCTTAATGGGGTGCCTGGGTGGCTCAGTCAGTTGAGTGCCCGACTTCAGCTCAGGTCATGATCTCGCAGTTTGTGGATTTGAGCCCCGTGTCGGGCTCTGAGCTGACAGGTAGCTCAGAGCCTGGAGCCTGTTTCAGATTCTGTGTCTCCCTCTCTCTCTGACCCTCCCTTGCTCGTGCTGTCTCTCTCTTTCTCTCAGAAATAAATAAAAACATTTAAAAAAATTAAAAAAAGATCCACTCTCAATAACTTTCAAATATATAATACAGTGCTGTTACTAATTTTATGGATTATTTGAAAATTTTATTGCAGTCTAATTAATATAACATTGTATTAGTTTCAGGTGTACAACATGATGATTCAATACTTGTACATATTGCAAAATGATCACCACAATAAGTCTAACACCTATCATCATACATAATTAGAATTTTTTCTTTGTGATGAGAACTTTCGAGATTTACTCTCAGCAACTTTCAAATATGGAACACAGTGTTATTAACTATAGTCACCATGCTGTACCTTATGTTTCCATGACTTATTTATTTTATAATTGGAAGTATGTACCTTTTGACCCTCTTTATGCATTTCACCTACTGCCACCCCCTGCCTCTTGCACCAACAATCTGTTCTCTGTATCCACTAGCTTATGTTTGGTTTGTTTTTGTTGTTGTTGTTGTTATTTATGATTTCACATGTAAGTGAAATCATGTGGTATTTGTTTTTCTCTGACTCATTTATTTAACCTAATACCCTCTAAGTCCATTCTTGTTGTTGCAAATTGCAAGATCTCATCCTATTTAATGGCTGAGTCATACTCCATTGTGTATGTGTGTATCTACATCTAAATCCATATCTCTAAATCACATCTTCTCTATCCATTCATCTGCTGATAGACACTAGGCTGTTTCCATATTTTAGATATTGTGAAGAATGCTGCAAAATATGGAGTACAGATATCTTTTCACTTTTTGTTAGTGTCTTTGTTTTCTTTAGATAAACACCCAAACGTGGAATTGCTGTATTATATGTATTTTAATTTTTTGTAGACCCTCAGTACTGTTTTCCATAATGGCTGAACCAATTTCCATTCCACCGGCAATGCACATGGGCTCCCTTTTCTCCATATCCTTGCCAACACTTGTAGTCTCATTTTGATATCAGCCATTTTGACATCTTTTAGATGATACCGGATTGTGGTTTCGATCTGCATTTCTCTGATGATTAGTGATTTTGAGAATCTTTTCATGTACTTGCTGGCCATTTGGATGTCTTCTTTGGAGAAAAATCTATTCGGCTCTGCCCGTTTTTAATAGAATTTTTGTTATTGGGTTATAGTTATTGTATTTATTGAGTTCTTTATATATTTTAGATATTAATTCTTTATTATATGATTTGCAAATATTTTCTCCCATTCTGTGTGTTGCCTTTCCATTTAGTTGGTCATTTCCTTTGCTGTGCAGAAGATTTTTAGTTTGCTGTAGTCACACTTTTGATTTTTGCTTTTGCTGATTGTGTTTTTGGTGTCATATCCAAAAAAAAAATCATTGCCAAGACCTATGAAGGAGCTTTTCCCCTGTTTTATTCTAATAATTTTATGGTTTCTGGGCTTATGTTTAAGTCTTTAATCCATTCTGAGTTAATTTTAGGGGTCCAGTTTCATTTTTCTGCATGTGGCTATCCAGTTTTCTTAGCACCATTTATTTAAGACACTGTTCATTCCCATTGTGTGTTTTTGGACCTCTTGTCAAATATTTGTTGACCATTTATGTATGGGCTTTTTTTTCTGGGCTTATGATTAGATTTTATTGCAGTATGTATCTATATTTATGCCAGTACTATAAAAACTATTGTTTTAATTACTATAGCTCTGTAATAGAGTTTAAAATCATGAAGTGTAATGTCTCTAGCTTTGTTCTTCTTTGTTAATATTACTTTGGCTATACAGGGTCTTTTGTGCTTATGTACAAATTTTAGGACATTTTTTCTATTTCTGTAAGAAACGTCATTGGAATTTTCATAGGAACAGCATTCAGTCTATAGATGGCTTTGGGTAGTATGGACACTTTAATAGTATTTGTTTCTCCATTCCATGGCCACACGATAGCTTTCCATTTGTCTATATCTTCTTTGTTTATTTCATCGGAGTCTTGTAGTTCTCAGTGTACACATCTTTCTCCTCCTTGGCTGAATTTACTCTTATTTTATTGTTTTTAATACGACTGTGAATGGGATAGTTTCACTTATTCCTTTTTCAGATATTTCACTGGTAGTGTATAAAAAGGCTACTGATTTCTGTATGTTGATTTTGTGTCCTGCAGTTTAGTGAATTAGTTGATTAGTTCGAACAGTTTTTTGCTGGAGTCTTCAGGATTTCCTACATATCAAATCATATCATCTGCAGAGAGAGACCGTTTTACTACTTCTTTTCTGGTTTGGATGTCTTTTCTTTCTTTATGGATGCCTTTTTATTTATTTATTAAATGTATTTTTAAATTTATAAATTTTTAATTTTTAAAATTTCTTTCTTTTTTAATTTTAGAGAGGCAGAATGTGTGTGGGAGAGAGGGGCAGAGGGAGAGGGCAGAGGAGGAGAAGAAGGAGAGAGAGAGAGAGGGAGAGAGAGAGAGAGAGAGAGAGAATCTTAAGTAGGCTCCATACTAAGCTTGATCATATGATCCTGGGATCATGACCTGAGCTTAAATCAAGAGTTGGATGCTCAGTGGGCTCAGCCCCACAGGCTCCCCAGATGCCTTTTATTTCTTTGTTTTTCTTGATTGCAATGACTAGGACTTCTAATACTGTGTTGAGTAAGAGTGGTGATGTGGTCTTCTTTCTTTTATTCCTATCTTAAAGGAAAATCTTTTGACCTTTCACTATTGAGTATGATATTAGCTTTGGACTTGTTATTTATGGCCTTTATTATGTTGAGGTGTGTTCCTTCTATACTTAATTTGTTAGGTGTTTTTGTCATGAAGTTATGTCATATTTGGTCTAATGCTTTTTCTGAATCTATTGAGATGATTATCTGATTTTTATTCTATGTGCTGTATCACATTTATTGATTATTAGCTGTTGAAGCATTTTGCATAATAGGGGTAATACCACTTAGTCATGGTATATGGTCCTTATTTTGTGCTTTTGAATTAGGTTTTGCTGAGAATTTCTTCATCTATATTCATCAGGGATACTGGCCTATAGTTTTCTTGTAGTTTCTTTATCTGGCTTTGCGATCAGAGTAATACTGTCCTGGTAAAATGAGTTTGGAAGTTTTCCTTCATCTTCAATTTTTTGGAAGAGTTTGAGAAGGATTGACATTAATTTTTCTTTAAATATTTGGTAAAGTTTACCAGTGAAACTATCTGCTCCTGGTTTTCTGTAACTTTAATTTTATTGTATAAAACTTGAAAGAAACAAAATGCCCAACCATAGGTGAAAAAGTACTGAATAGGTATCATAAATTGTTTGAAAACATTTTTTTCCTTTTTCAAGTTTTTATTTAAAGTTAGTTAACATAGAGTGTAATATTAGTTTTAGGTTTAGAATTTAGTGATTCATCACTTACATATAACACCCAGTGCTCATCACAACAAGTGCCTTCCTTAATACCCATCACCCATTTAGCCCATTCCCTGCCCCCTCCCCTCTAGCAACCCTCAGTTCTCTATAGTTAAGAGTCTATTTTCTGGTGTGCCTCTGCCATGTTTATCTGTTTTGTTTCCCCCCCACATAAATGAAATCTTGCGGTATTTGTCTTTCTCTGATTGACTTATTTCTCTTAGTGTAATACTCTCTATTCATGTCCTAAATGGCAAGGTTTCAGTCTTTTTTTTTTTTTTAATGGCTGAGTAGTATTCCGGTGTGTGTGTGTGTGTGTGTGTGTGTATACATATATATACATATACCACCTCTTCTTTATCCGTTCATCAGTTGAGGGACATATGGGTTATTTCCATAATTTGGCTATTGTTGATAATGCTGCTGCTATAAACAATGGGGTGCATGTATCCCTTTGAATCAATATTTTTGTATCCTTTGGGTAAATACCTAGTAGTGCAATTGCTGGATCATAGAGTAGTTCTACTTTTAACTTTTTGAGGAAACTCTATACTATTTTTCAGAGTGGCTGCACTAGTTTGTGTTCCCACCAACAGTGTTAGAGAGTTCCCCTTTCTCCACATCCTTTCTAACACCTGTTGTTTCTGTGTTGTTAATTTTAATTTGGGGGGTTTTTGATTAATGATTCAATCTCTTTATTCATTATTGGTCTGTTCAGATTTTCTCTCTAATCATGATTTGGTCTTGATTAGTTGTAGGTTTCTAAGAATTTTTCCATTTCTTTTGGGTTACCCAATTTGTTGGCATATAGTGATTCATAGGAACATCTTATGAGCTATATATTTCTGTAATGTCAATTGTAATATCTCTTCTTTCATTTCTGATTTTGAGTCTTTTTTCTTTTTTTCCTTAGATAGACTAGCTAAAGGTTTGTCAATGTTGCTCATTTTTTTCAAAAGATCAGCGCTTAGTTTCCTTGATATTTTCTATTATTTTTCTGGTCTCTATTTATTTATGCCTTGATTTTTGTTATTTCTTTTCTGCTGCTAACACTGGGCTTAGTTTATTCTTTTTCTAGTTTCTTGAGGTGTGAAGTTTAGTTATTGAAGATCTTCCTTTTTTCTTAATTTTCTTTCTTTTAAGCATTGATTGCTATAAATTTCCCTTTTAGAACTGCTTTTGCTGTATCCCATAAGTGTTGGCATGTTGTGTTTCCATTTTTATTTATTTCAAGATATTTTTTATTTCCTTTATGATATCTTCTTTGACCAATTGCCTGTTCAGGAGTGTATTAATTTCTTCTTATTTGTAAAATTTACCACTTTCCTCTTGTTATGAACTTCTAGGTTCTATACCATTGTTTCCAGAAAAGATATTTGATATGATTTCAGTCTTCTTAAATTTGCTAAGATTTGCTTGTGGCCTATCATATGATATATCTTGGAGAATATTCCATGTGTGCTTAAGAAGAATGTGTTTTATTCTGTTGTTGGATGGACTGTTCTATAGATGTATAACTCATTCCAATGTTCTTCACTTTATTACACTTTGCAGATCCTGTTGTTTTTACAAATTGAAGGTTTGTGGCAACCTGCATTGATCAAGTCTATCAGTACCATTTTCACAGCAGCATTTGTTCACTTCATGTGAATGTGAATATGTCTCTTGTCATATTTTGGTAATTTTTTCAATATTTCAAGGTTTGCATTATTATTATATTTGTTGTGATAATCTGTGATCAGTGATTATGACTCACTGAAAGCTCAGATGATGGTTAGCATTTTTAGCAATAATATATTTTTTACTTAAAGTAAGTACTTTTAAAAGATACAATGCTATTATACATTTAATAGATTATAGTATAACAGAAACATAACGTTTATATGCACTGAGTATTCAAAAAGCTCATTTGACTCACTTATTGCATTATTTGCTTCCTTGTAGTGGTCTGGAACCAAATCTATAATATCTCTGATGTATGCTTCTATATGTCTGTTAGGTCCATTTCATCTGAAGTATGGTTCAAATCCAATGTTTCCCTGTTGATTTTCTCTTGGTATAATCTAATCATTGTTGAAGCTAGAGTCCTCTACTATTATTATATATTTTTTTCTACTTCTCTCTTCAGATCTATTAGTATTTGCTATATAAATTTCAGTGCTCTGATGTTGTATGTGTATATATCTACAAATGTTATATCTTCTTGATGACTTTGTCTCTTCATTATAATATAGTGACCTTCATTGTCTCTCGTTACCATTTTTGACTTAAAGTCTATAAGTATATAAGTATAGCTACTTCTGCTTTCTGTTGGTTTCTACTTGTATAGAATATCTTTTTCCATCTTTTCACTTTGAGCCTGTGTGTGTCTTTAGGCTGAAGTATGTCTCTTATATGCAGTATATAGTTAGGTCTTTCTTATTTATCCTTCCAGAATTCTATGCTTTTTAACTGGGGGATATAATCCACTTACATTTAGAGTAATTACTGACAGATAAGGACTTCCTAATTCTAACTTAATAACTGTCTTCTGTTTTGTGCCTCCTTTGCTTCTTTCTTTCTCTTTAGCTGCTTTGTTTTGTGAATTGGTGATTTTTTGTGTTGCTATGCTGATTCCCTTCTTTTTATCTTTTGTGAATCTACTTTGGCTTTTGCTTTGTGCTTATCATGAGGCCTATGTAAAGCATTCTATAGATATAATCATCCATTTTTTGCAGATAACAACTTAACTTTGACCACATCCAAAAACTCACCCTCTTACTTTTCCCTTTTGTTTTTAATGTCACCATTTCCCTCTTTTTGTATGGATATTTGTTAACAAATTATAGTAGCTATAGTTATTTTAATACGCATATCTTAACCTTTATACTATAGTTAAGCAGCTAATACTCCACTGTATTACACTATTAGAGTATTTTGAGTTTGACTATATATTTATCTTTACCAGTATGTTGGATATATTCATATTATGTTCATGTTACTAATTAGCATCCTTTTACTTTAGCCTTTCTTGTAAGACAGGTATAGTGGTGAACACTTTCAACTTTTGTTTATCTGGAAAAGTCTTCATTTCTCCTTCATTTCTTAAGGATAACTTAACCAGATAGAGTATTTTTGGCCAGCAGTTTTTTTTTTCATTCAACACCTCAAATATGTCATCCTGCACTCTCCTGGTAAAGTTTCTGCTGAGAGATGCACTGATAGACCAGAGGAGATTTCTTTGTCGATTATAGTCTTCTTTCCTCTTACTGCCTTTAGGACTCTGTCTTTGATTTTTGATAATTTTATTATAATGGTTCTTCCAGAAGATTATTTTGTATTGAAATTATTGGTGACATATTATCTTCATGAACTTGAATGTTCAAGTCTTTCCCCACATTTGGGAAGCTCTCAGCCATTATTTCTTTAATAAGCTTTCTGTCTCCATTCTCCTTCTCTTCTCCTAGAACTCCAGTAATTCACACATTGCTTCTTTTGATGATATGCTATAGATCAAATAAGCTTTCTACACTATTTTTCATGTGTTTTTCTCTCTTCTCTTACTGAGAAATTTCAAAGTGCCTATATTCCAACTCACATACTCATTCTTCCATTTGGTCTATTTGATATGCATACCCTCTTTTGCAGTTTTCATTTCATTCATTTGATTTTTCTTCAGCTCCAGAATTTGTAAGTTTGGTTTTTTAATGATTTTTTTTGTCTTTGGTAATTTTCTCATTTGTTTCTGTTTTGTTTTCTTGATTCATTGAGTCATCTTTCAGTAACTTTCTTGTAACTCATTTATTTTCCTTAAAACAACCATTTTGAATTCCTTATTGGGAAAATCATAGCTCTTCATGTGTTTGGGTTTGGATACTTTAAGGTTATTGTGATCCTTTAATGATGTCATGCTTCCCTGATTTTTCCTTAGAGTTTTGCATTGCTGTCTTTGCATTTAAAGTAGTCACTTCCTCCAATTTTTCCTAACTTCCTTGAGGGTAGAAATACCCTTGTCACTTCTGCTACAGATTCTGAAAAAACCTTGCATAGATATACCTGCTCCGTGCTTTTTGTGCCCTCTTGTGGCTGAATTAGTAAGATTGTATGTCTTAAGGCCAATCCTTCCAGGCACCAAGCCAGCTGCCAATAGCCTCTCTTTTGAGTCCTGAAGGTGGTACTACAGTTCACGTGTACTGTAGTTTCCTCCTGGCCACAAAACTCTGGGTTGCTTTCTGTGCACATGCCACCTAGCCATCTACCAAAGCTTGCTCTTACTACCGCCCTTAGGAATGTACCCAGAGAGTGGGCCACAGAGCAGAGGGAAGCATGAATGAGGCCCATGGGGGACTGGGAGAGCCTGTGGGCCTGTTGGGGGAAATCTCTGGGTAGTGCTTTTCCTATGGCTTGTGGAAAGTCTTCCTGATGGAGTCCATAATGTAGTCAGTAAAAACTAGCCCCTTTCAGTGTCCTCTAAATAGTTTTTTCTGCCTTTTCCTGATCTCCCTTCCCCCAGGCATGGAGCTTCTGGTTTAGTATTCTGGATGTTGTGTGAGAGAAATGAGTCTCTCTGGCTGCATCCTATACAGCTGAGTGTTCACTCACCTGCTCTTTCTTTCCCTCATAGGAGAAATTGTGGGCCAAGAAGTTCTCTTTTTGCCCTAAGTTGTGCTGCCTTGGAGGAGGGGTAATGTGGGCTAAGTCAAACTTTTCCTCTAACCCACTCTAGTGCATCAAAATTCATGGTCATTTTTTTTCTCCACTAGAGTTCTGGAACTTTTCTGGATGCCTGGATTTCTACAAAAGCTCTCTCATCTGTGGGTGATGGCCCATGTCATTATTCTCCAGGCACCCTTGGACTGCAGCTAAGAGGGTCTGAAACTAGTTCACAGGCTACTGTGGTAACCACAGCTGGTGGGGAGGTCTGTCTGCATATTACCCAAGGCACAGGCTGGTAAGACCCCTTTTATGTCCCTTGGCATATGGTAAGTCCCCCATATTCCACAGAGTACTTTTGTTCATGAATGGATGTTAAATTTTTGTTGTGATGGGGGACAAAATTGAGTAACATCTTATGCATCATGATTCTAATGTCACTCCAAAAATCCTTTGAAGTTTAATCTATAGATTTGCAGCAGAGTGGATATCTGAACAATATTGAGATTCTTTAAAAAATTTTTTTAATGTTTTATTTATTCCTGAGAGAGAGAGAGAGAGAGAGAGAGCGTGAGCATAGGAGGGTCAGAGAGAGAGGGAGGTACAGAATCTGAAACAGGCTCCAGGCTCTGAGCCAGCTGTCAGCACAGAGCCCAATGCGGGGCTCAAATCCACAAACCACGAGATCATGACCTGAGCCGAAGTTGGACACCCAACCAACTGAGCCATCCAGGTGCCCCAAAAACAATATCAATATTCTTAATCCATGAACATAGTTTAGGTCTCCATTTTTGAGATCACCTCACTTTTCTAAGCTCCAGCATTATTTTATTTGCTCCCATATCTGTCCAATTCCTTCATTTCCACAGTCCTGATGATAGGCAAAAAAGAGAATTGTATCTGATCCAGCAACTTTTTCTCCCTTAATATTTCAAGGATTCCTAATACCAACACCAACAATAAATTAGACAATGTGTTTTGAAGGTCCCGGGTCCAAAATTTTATCCTTCAGGGACCTGAGATCTTTTAAAGGGTTTCTGGGAACAGCAGAAGTATTCTAAAGCAATGAGTAGAGAAAGAACAAAGGAAAAGGGAACAGTCATTATGCAAATATACGGACAGTTAATGCTCTGCTGCCTGAGGACATGATATCAAATACCTTGCCAATGATCTGAGTGAGCAGATTTAAAAATTTTTGCACCCCTTGTCCACTTCAGTTCTTGTTTGAATGTTGACCTGCTGTATGGTTTCCAAAGGGCCTCAGAAACATTAAACCTTTACAACCATAACTCTTTAACAGACCTCAATATTTCTGCGACAATCAGGCAGTTCTTGGTGATTGCTGCTTTTCTCATACCGCTTAAATCCAAACTTCTTTATCTACATTTAGAGAATTTGGGGTGCTTCTCTGCACCCTTGATTTTTAGTTTTTATTCAGGGAAAGTCTTGTTAGGAGTGATGATAGGCAAATTAACTGATGGGCTCTACAGCTGTGATTTTTCAGAAACTGCACTATAGAAAGAGGCAATTTTTTTCAGCATTAGGCTTAGTGCTTTTTAATGTAAGTTTATTAGGTGGTAATGGGCCTATAGATTGGTTTAGCTGCTTGTTCCTATTGAGGCTGTAAAACAGACTCACCATCTTCTCCAGCGCAGAGGTTGTTGTTGCTTTTATGCAAGGCTAGGATGGAAAAACTTTATGCTGCTCAGAATGTTAAGGCTCATAGTAGACTTACTAATATTATTATACTTTGGTAGGGCAACTAGAAGAAAGGTTTTCAGATATTTGTTGTATCCTTTACACATGAAAATTAAAAAGAGGCCCAATCCACTTTTCTAGTTGGGAAGCAGTGATGTTTTATATCTCTAATGTGAAACTTGATTTTCATCTTCATTTTCACTAGCGTTAATCCTAGGTAGACTGAATGAGCCAGGCCTGGGTTAGACTTGGTTTCCCAGTCCTCAATAGCCCCCTCTTGGTGAATTGTGCTCCTCAGGCTAACATAACATATTTTAGGGGATTTGCCAAGTCAAATGGTATTTTCTTACTTTGTGCTGATTCGGAGAGGATAGTGGTTTAAGCTGTGTATTGGACAAAAGCCATTCTAAGAAGTTTGTGCCTAACAAAGCTGAAAAAGTAGACCCTGAAGACAGAAATAGGGAGATTTAGCATCAGAGCTAACGGACATGCACAATATCAAAGGGGGATTTTAAGAAAAATAAAGCCAGTGTAGGCACTCTAAAGCCCTGAAGTACAATAGTTCATTTTCTGATTATTTAGGAGAGAAACACGGCTGGATTGCTCCTGATATGAGACTTATTCCATCTGAACTGATGTATGATGCTGGTACCCTAGGAGTTGATTTCTCTTGTTCTTCACTGTGCTCATTTATTCCTTTAACTATAATGTAATTAAGAGTTAATCCTACCTGGATAATGATCAAACTTTGTGTATTCTTCTGATTTGTCCATATTTTGGAAAGTTTAATACTTCTTGTGTAAAAGTAAAATATAAGATGTCTAAACTGTGTTATTAGATACTCTAAAGTAACTTTTATTCACTTAAGTTTGAATCCATGTGCTGCTGAAAGATTTCCTAATATTCTGATCATTTCAGGGAATATCTTAAAGTTTTCAATGAGTAGTTTTTATTGGTATGACAACTTTTATCTCCTTAATCTTGAGAAATCTGCATTAAGATAAAGGTACGTGTTGGCAGAGGGTGGTGAGGGAGTAATGCACTTGGCATCCAGTAAGGATAATTGTGTTTTTACTCTTTTCTAATAAGTGAAATGTTAGCTTAATTATTAAAAAAGGTCAAAATAATGTTTTATGAATTGTGTAAAATTTATGATTGTTTAAAGTTATTTGCCTTCCAAAAAAAGTCTGGAAAGTGTGAAGTACCACAGAATTCAGTCCTTTACTTATAATCTAAGGGCTTCTGGATTTTGAAAGTACTGGACACTTACGCATTCTGCAGTGAACAGAGGAAAGGGAAAAGCCTATGCTAAAGATGCTTCTCTGGAATTAGACTAACATGAAGAAGCCTGCTATGGTCAGTGACTCTTATATGTTTTTCTGGTGAATCGTTATAAAGAGGAAAGGTTTGATTCCAGGACTCTTACTTCAAGCAAGCACTTATCAGTAGACACTTGAGTGTGTCTATTTCTATTTGAACAGCACAAAATATTTAGCTCTAATAACTACTGAGGGGACAAGTTCCTCCATCTGTCTCTTTCAGTCACTTCCATGTTATGGGCTATCAGACCACCTTCAAGTTTCATGATTTGCCAGGACTCCAAGAACTCAGAACTGGTGTCATGCTTATGGTTTATTGCAGAGAAAGGGTACAGATCAAAATCAACATGGGTTAAAAAGGAACATGGGCAAAGTCTAAGAGAAACCAGATGTAAGCTTCCAAGTGTCTGCTCCTAATGTAGTCGCACAGAGATGTGTTCAGTTCTCTCAGCATCAGTGTGCAACAATGTGTGTTAGTGTTGTCAACCAGAGAAGCTCACATGGAGCCTTGGTGTCCAAGGGTTTTATTTGAGGTCAGCCACATAGGACTGGAGCACCTGTGTGACAGGTCTTCGCTATTCACAGGCTGGCTCCTTCCCTCTTGACACCTAGAGGTCAAACTAAGACCGCTCATGTGGAGGCCTCAGGTGAACCAAAGCAGGGGTTCACCCATAAGTCCCAATGTTAGCAGAAGCTATCTGATCAAACTGATAAAGGGTAGCCAAAGGACTCAAGAATACAAAAGCAGTCTTCTAAGGTGGGATATTCCAAGGCATCTGAGGTTATCTGCCAGGAGCTGGTTAAGGGCAAGTTCTCCTAAAGACAGGCCTTTTCTTTGGAATATACAGGCTCTGAAGGACCAGGGCTTGAATTATCCCTTTGCTGCACAACCTCTAAACCCGAATTTTTGAGAGGCTAGTGTCATATATTAATCACAAAACCAAACCAAACAGAATGGATATGCAACTTTTGTGCCTGCTTCCTACCTCTGCCTCTAATTTATTTTTTCTTTCTTTTCTTTCTCCTTCCTTTCTTTCTTTCTTTCTCCTTCCTTCCTTCCTTCCTTCCTTCCTTCCTTCCTTCCTTCCTCTCTCTTTCTCCTTTCTTTCTTTCTTTCTTTCTTTCTTTCTTTCTTTCTTTCTTTCTTTCTTTCTTCCTTCCTTCCTTCCTTCCTTCCTTCCTTCCTTCCTTCCTTCCTTCCTTCCTTCCTTCCTCTCTCTCTCTTTCTCTCTCTGTTTCTTTCTTCCTTTCTTTCTTTTCTTCTTTCTTTCTCTTTCTTTCTTTCTTTCTTTTTCTTTCTTTCTTTCTTTCTTTCTTTCTTTCTTTCTTTCTTTCTTTCTTTCTTTCCTTCCTTTTCTTTTCTTTCTTTCTTCTCTCTCTTCAATCCTAAGTCACCTTTCTTCAAATCAAGGCAGCCTTTCTATCTAGTTCTGCTCTGGCTCTTTGGAAAAATTGTTGCTTTATTTTAGTCATAATCCATAAGAGGAGAAAGATGATATTAATGTAAACTTTCCATTATCAAAATTTTATAAGGGTAATGTGAATGATACCACTGGCAACACTTGCTCTGCATGGCAACAGTGCTGGATAATTTTGAAAGAATAATGTCATTGTTGAGCACACATTAAGAGATAATCAGTTCTCCTTGCTTAGATACCTTTCTTTTTCTTTTTCTGAAATAACATTTCATCTGCTCCCAATGAGAGCTTTCACTTACTTTGCATAAGGAAAATGGCAATTTTGCTGAACAGTTATCCTAAATGTGACAACTTAACAAGTTATAATAGAAATGAGTTGGAAGTATAAAGACAGCCCACTGCCTCCAACTAGGGGTATTGTAAAGTGGGATATATATGCAGAAATTGTTGACTAGAAATAGAAGAGCTACTATTAACTATTTGGCAAAACACGTTTCTCAAGCCAAATACCTCTGTAATGGTTCCAGAGATGACAGCTTCTGAAAATCAAACAAACAAAAGCAAACAAACAAAAATTACATCTATTTTACAGTAATAGAAATCAGGCTTTGTGCGTGCGTGTGCGTGTGTGTCTGTGTGTGTGTGTGTGTGTGTGTGTGTGTGTATGCTTAGGGTAGAGGGAGAGTAATTTACCAGAGAGATCCTGATTAAAATTACCTTGGCACCTACTTTAGGGCCACCAGCAGCTCCCAGTTGTAAAGAAGCAATGGTCTGGCTGATGGGGAGAGCCAGGTCTCAAACTAAAATCCAGGCTTTATTTCTCAGGAGCAAAGTCAATTTAATTAACCGTTCCCATTAAAAAAAAAAAATACATTGAGGGGATAGGTGAAAGAGGTGAAGGGGATAAAGAGGTACAGACTTCCAGGTATAAAATAAGTCATGGGGATGAAACATCAGCTCAAAGAATACAGTCAATAAGATTGTAATAACTGTATGGTGACAAATGGTAACTATGCTTATCCCGGTGAGCATTTTGTAACGTATATAATTGTCAAATTGCTATGTTATATACTTGAAACTAATGTAATACTGCATGTCAACTGTACTTCAATTAAAAATAAAAAAAGAGGGGTGCCTGTGTGGCTCAGTCAGTTAAGTAACCAACTCTTGATTTCGGCTCAGCTCATGATTATTAGGTTCGTGGGTTCTAACCCTGTGTCGGGTTTGTGTGCTCACAGTGAGGAGCTTGTTTGGGATTCTCTCTGTCCTTCTCTCTGCCCCTCCCTGCTCACTCTGTCTCTGTCTCTCTCAAAAATAAATAAATTTTAAAAATATCAAAAATAGAGGTAACAAAAAATAGATAATGACAAAACAATGTAATAAATCCATTCAAACAACAACAAAAAAGAGTATTGTAGACTCTGGAGGATGCTTTTAGATTTTACTATCTTTTTTGTAACTTTTATTATCAGTACTTCTGAAAGTCTCAAAAATTGTACTAAATAATGCAAAAAAATGATATTATGGTACTGTTTTCTGACTGCTGAAGAACAACAGTCCAGTTCTTCGAGGGCTAAGATAAAACTGCATTGTATTGTGTACTTGGACTGAGAAGAAGGCTCACCTAGACATTCAGAGAAATAATATATGTCCCAGAGAGTTTAGAGGCTTTCAAGGAGAAATTTAAAGAGAAATCCTGTATTTAAAGAGAAATCCTAGGCCTAGCATAAGAATGTGATTGCTTTAGCTCTAAGACAGTTTCAGGCCCTAAAGACCATCCAAACAAGCGGTGTCCTACAGCTTTACAACTTCTAGAAGGGACCTTCTCTTCCATGGCCCTCTCAGGCATTACCCTGAAAGTCCATGGACAGCAGAAATCCCCCACGTGAACATTGTACAGAGAACCAGCCAGTGAAGGAACTCATTTTATCATTGAGGCTGTGAGTCCTTGTTGTCTTTCTCCAACAGAATGGGCAGTGCTGTCAACAGCTAACCATTGAATATTGTCCCTCTTCCCTCCTTTCTCAAATGGATGTCATTTGTCATTATTCTGGTTTTTATTCCTATGCAAATGGAGGTTAGTTCAATCAATTGGCAGTAGATGGCTAGATCTTGGGGAATCTCATCCAAATCTATTGGGAAAGTATGCATAATATTCAGAAATTCTGAGAATTTGGATCATGTCCCCTGGGAAAAGAGTTAATGTATTTGCTGTATGTGAATATTTACATTATGCTAAGTTAAGTAATTTAAATTTGTATGTATGAGAAAAAGGATTGCAATATACTTGAAGGTTAAGGGTGATGAATGTAATAGATATCTTCTGGTTTTGTTTTCTCAGAATCCATTTCCTTCTTTCTCTAAAAAGATAATAGCCTGTATGTATGTGGCAGGTAGAGAGGACCATTTTGTGTCATAGTAGAGGGGGCTTAATCTGTCTCCTCTTTCTATCCAAGGTGCATGTAGTAAATCCATGCCTGGGTAGTCATATTCCTGGCCACAGGGCTTGGTTCAGCAGAGGGCATACAACCCTAACCAGAGCTTTGGGGAAATACTCTCTTTAGGCTGTTTGCTAAACTCTAAAGGTATGATACTCGGGCTTCTCATGACCATTATGCTCCCACCAGGCCCATCTCCTTTCTACAACACAGAGTCCTGGAGACATCATGTGAGCACTTGTATCCAACCATATTTCAAGCCAGACCCCCCTCTCAACATTTTAGTTGTGTAAACTAATTATTTCTCTTTTTCACTTAAGGTGGTTTGAATTGGTTTCAATCTCATGCAACTGAAAGAATCCTGGCAAATACAGAATTGGGTTTTGACTAATCTCTGAAACTGTTTCCTTTACTCAAAGTGAAGTGATAATATCTACTTGGCAGGATTGTTCTGGGAATAAAAAATGCAATATATACATTAAGGCTATAATTGGAGGATTATTTAACATTATGCTCTATGCAGACATGTATTTTCTAGCTCGTATCTCTTTCCCGTTGTGTTCCAGGATTTAACGGTATAGTAGCCGTCTTTTTTAAAACATCCTTTCATTAATCATCTGTCAAACAGAGCTATTTGAGGATAACTTGTTTCCTCTTTTGTCACACACTACTTTGCCTTCAGCTTTCACAGCTCATATATAGTACCTGTAATTTTGATATATATATTATATCCAACCTAATGATGTAGGACTTGGGGAAAGGACCCCAAATCCTAAGTACTTAACTTGCTATTACCAGCTTCTGTGAAGAAAAATGGATGACAATCATCTAGTTAAGAACAAAGATTAAGACTGCATGGTGAAATAGATTTTTTTTATAATGTCAGAAGCCAGCCAAAAGGTATTCCCACAGCACTGTGAGCCATCTACGGTCTCAATTAAATCTCCTAAAATTTCAGGAAATGAATAGTTTTTATCCTGTTTTAAGCTGTCCTATAATTTGAGAACACCATTGTGAATCTTGACACCAATAATAACAGTCTGGATTTTCCATTTTCCATCCTCTTGAATCCAAACTACTACCTCAATGACCAACATACTCTAAACTTCAAGAATTAATTGTGTGTGTGCTTGCACCTGCATGTGTGTGCATGCGCGTATGTGCATGTGCATACTTTGACCTTGGAAAGCAGTTTATATTTAATACAGACTATCTGGTAGGGGCAAATGTTAGGAAGGAGTTGCAGTAACACACATTTTTGTGTACTCAACTTTGGTATTAGACAATTGGAAAGTCATTCCACAGTGAAGATTTAAAGGGATGAGTCACATGCCAGTAAAAGTTGATTGGGAAAGTGAATCAGAAAGAAGTCTGAGCGTGGGATGATGATATGAGGGTTAATCTATGCAGAGTCAGGGATCAGCATGTGGTGTCAGACTGCCTTAGGATAGTGGGATGCGATGGAAGGAAGAGGAAGGATGAAACTTGACCAACTTCAAAATTCTTCTGAGGTGCAGACTTGAGTGATGAGATGAGCAAGTGGGTCCTCTGGCCCAAAGGTGTCTAGTGAGTAGCCTTTTAGTGAGCTTTGCAGTAGGCAGTGCCCGGCCGCCAGGGCAGGCTTTCCTGGTGCTCGTTTGTACTATCATAGGACTCAAGGTGGCAGTTAGAATGCATTGTTTCTTGATACTGCTTTTCTAATTCTTTAACCCTGAATTAGAATACCAGCCATGACTTCAGACTTTATACCTCTTTATGTTTAGTAACATTTTTGATTTAACGTAAAGATACCTTTGTATTACCTTTTCGAAGTATTTGGATGACTTCGGGAAACTGTTCAAGGTAAACACCCCATACTTCCTAAGAGAAAGCCTACTTTCTGTTTCTTTGTGGCCAGTCAGGAATTCAGGCCAACAGAGGCTCCACCATTTTTAATTTGTGGTTTCTAAGGCCACACTGATCACTTCTCTTCTGGTAGGAAGGGAAAACAGTGGATGTCCAGGATTATAGAATTCCTCTTAAGCATGAGATGCAGAAATTGTGCGTATGCATCTTGCTCCCATGTCATTTGTGAGAGCTTGCTTACATGGCCACTCTTCATTGTAAGGGAAGCTGAAAAACATACAGTCCTTACCCATGGTCTAGCCACAACTCTCTCACTCTACTACAGATTTTGGTGGATACCTAACATCTCTTCCATGGATAAGTTTATATTAATTCCTAAAATCTGTCAAGGAGAACCATGTATTATATCAGAAACTCCCTTTTCTCCTTGACTTTCAGAAACCTTGAAACTAAATTTAGTGCCCCTTCTAGTAAGTCATTTTCATTTTTTGATATGTTTATTCATTACAATGAACTGGTTTTGATCTCCCTTTTAACTTTTAATGGTCTTGTCTATCATACATTTTAATAATTTGAGTCATCCCCAATCCTTTCAAGAAGTAGGTAGAATATAAATAATAAATGGAATAATGCAAGGCAATAAGGAATCTGTCCAAAGAGCAACTAATGTAAGAAGACTAAAACTGTAAGTATGTTTGGTAAATTCAAATGAAAGCTGCAGAGGTGTGGGTAGAAGAATTCCTTCAGAGGATGTTGTGGCACTTCTCATATTCATGAGATGGACAGACATTAGTAGCATATATCCAAGTAGTCTAACAATTTAGGAAAGGGGAGACCCTGTGTCTGAGAGGCAAAGTTGTCTATCAGTATATAAGGACCTTATCCCATAATCCACAAGAATTACGCTGTATTTTTTTGTGCTACTAAGTGATTTATTTCAGGTATAAGAATGAGTTGTTCCATATGTCAGCAATCACTATTAGGATTAAAAAAAAACAACAACTCAGTGCCACTTGCAATGACATGAATGGAGCAAGAGAGTACAATGCTATGTGAAATAAGTCAGTCAGAGAAAGAGAAATACTATATTTCACTCATATGTGGAACTTAAGAAACAAAAAAAAATGAGCAAAGGGAAAAAAGAGGAAGAGATAAATCAAGAAGCCGACTCTTAACTATAGAGAACAAACTGATGTGTACCAGAGGGGAGGGGTGGGGGGTGGGGATGCATGAAACAAGTGATGAGTATTAAGGAGTGCACTTGTGTGGGTGACGTGTGGAGATGTTGAATCACTATATTCTACACCTGAAACTAATATTACACTGTATGTTAACTGATATTAAAATTAAAACTTAAAAAGACAAAAAAAAAAATCACATGAGGACACAAGGGAATGCCCTGGTTGATCTGACGACCAGCATTGGGGATTTAATAAATCAGTGGTTGCTATCATAGAGGAAAAAAGCTCAGTGAGCTTTGAGTACATAAGATGTGCCTAGCACTCTGCTAATCTCCATGGTAGATATAAAACATGAGTTCCTTCCTTAAGGATCTTACACTCTTATAACCCTGAGAGACATTATACATTATTCTGCAAAATATTTTCCTTGTAAATCCTGTCCCTAGCCCAGTGCATGGCACAAAGCAGACTTTTAACAACTAATGCTGAATAAATGAGTGGTATTAGGATGTCATGGATTGCTAAACTGAAATTTGAAATAGGTCTCAGAAATATGCAGCATTTCTACTGATGCTCTATTCCAAGGTGTTGCTTGTGTACACTACGAAAAACTAAAATCTGGTCACTGATTTGTGAGGAGAGCTCACAGTAAAACTGTTTACTAGCCTCTTCTAGATTTGTCTTTGGACATGCCTATTCACTGTGCTTCTTGTAACTGTGTGAAAATGTGTGCCCTGTTGACATAGCAACATTTTCTAGGCATTTTGTGACAACGTGCAGACACCTAAGATGTGTGGGTGCCTTGGACTTTGGGTAACAGAAGCATTAAGCTTTTAAAAATATCTACCCACAGACACTTATTAGAAGGTAAGCATAACATTTTATTAAGTTACGAGCTTTGCAAAGTTACCCATATTTTCAGCATTTTCCATCTTTGTTGATGGTTGTTTATCTTTGTTTATCATGCCTACCTTCTGTCATATTTAAAAAAAACTGTCAAATTCACTAAAAAGCCACTTGAGTTATATATAAAATCTGATGTTTGTTTATACTGCTAACTACATGCTTATAACTAATGCATCCAAACATGTGTTCATAACATTGTTCTTATGTGTACACACAGAGCATGGTCTAATGGCTGCTTATTGGCAATGACAGAACATTTCAACTTTCAGTCCTTGACATCTTTACCAAACGGCTTTGGGCTGATCATTTTTTATTCTTTGGTGACAATCAGAGCAATTTTTCATCAACCAGTTTTATATGGCATTGTTTCATTTGATGATCTAACTAACATTTGGGGAACATTCTGAACCAGGGGAAATAAAGAAAAGTTAAGAAATATAATTAATGATAATTGTATTGCTACACATATTAATCACTAAATTCTGTACCCGAAACCAGTATTACACTGTATGTTAAGTGATTGGAATTTAAATAAAAGTTTGGATGAAAAGAAACAAAATAATAACAAAAAACCCTCCCCCCAACACCTCCCCAAAGCAAAGCAAAACAAAAACAAATGCATTAATTCCTGCTTCATTGTTTAGCAGATAGCTAGCTCATCTTGGTAGTCAAGGTCCATGATCTTTTCCAGAGCAACCACTCCTTTAGTTTCTTCCTAGTCCCCTGGAATAAGAAAGCTGAAGTGACAAAAGATAAGATGGTGAGCAAATATGTGGCCCTTGGAAGAAACTCTCTACAGTCCTTCCTTTCTCCCACACCCCACACTTTAGGACCAGGACCTTGAACCAGCCAGAGGTAGTAAGCGCATACCTTGCAAATAGGTCATGGGTAAAAATAGTTGGAATTGTCAATTCTTTTTTTACCCCTTGGATCACAGATGTGTATCCTAGCCTTTGGGGATACAGCCCCACATATCAGGCATTGCATCTTAGGTGATCAACAACTCAATCTGAAGGGTTATACCCTATATCAATAGGTCACCACCATTCCATTCTTAGACTAGCTACTTCTGGGTGATGGAGTATATGGTAAGACCAGTGTCTTCTATTGTCTTCTGCCCTCTATTATATTTCCTTAGCCTTATAATAGGCCCCTTGGTCAGAGATAACATTGTTGAGGGGGCATTTTAGGGTTTTCTTCTAGGCTCTTCCTACCATAATGCCTTATTCCACAAGTCAGGGTATGTCTGTTCCATTATAAAATATGGAAATAGGAATTAATTACAACCTGGTTATAAAACCCATTAGACAAATTATCAGACACACTGGGGCAACATTTCATTGATAAATTGGTTTCCAGAAGCTCCTATCTCTAAATAGAGGACCACTATGGAATTTTGGGTTCCCAGATATTGCTCAAACCTCATATCTAACTGTTCTTGAAAAATGTGATTATTCCCCATCCTTCAGTACATAGTTACCTTGGAAAATGACAACATGTCCCTTTGGAGAAGAATCAGGATGATATTTACAGTATGTATTCCTAGTAGCATTGACAGATCTTTCCTCAGAGGACCCAGTCTCCACATCAATCAGTAGCCTCTATGAACTGACTTAAATCTAGGAACCACACAAGGGAACCACATTTTTCTATTGTGGTGGTTAAAGTCTGCTGGCCAGCTCTCAATTTTTCATTTATTTTACAGGTTAAAATGTATCATAAACCTAGTCTGTTGTCCATCTATTTTGCCAGGAACTCCCTGATATCTTAACTATTGCCAGAAGTGTTGTATGAGAAATTTCTGATAAAATTCCTATCTTCCCTAAACGTATTTCTAGGGCCTCGGTGGATGGTTTCATTTACTTAAGGGCCATAGAAGGAGGAGTTTGAAGAGTAAATGGTGAGTTTAGTTTTGTTTATCTTGAAATCTGATGACATGCAGGTGAAGCTGAGTATCTGGGTCTGGTGTTAGGGGAGAGTCTGGGCTTAAGGTGAAGATTTGAGAGTCATTTGGATATAAGTGGTGGTTGAAATGATGGAAGTGAAGGCTATAATCCAGAGAACAATTGAGCTTTATGATTAAGCTATTTTAAAAGATTAAGCTATTTTAAAAGAATAAATTATTGGAATCGAGGTAGTCTAGAAATTCTGAGAAGGTATTAGTCAGATAGTTTACACTGCAATGACAAATGACCCCAAAATCTCTAATTTATAATAATAAAGCCTTATTTCTTATTCAGACTACCTGTCCATCTCAGATTAGAGAAAAACTCTGCTCCATTACACTGTACCACATGGCGGGGGAGGGGGGGAAGAGTGCATGAGCAAGTGGGGGAGGGGCAGAAAGAGAAAGAGTGGGGAGAGAGAGAGATCCCAAGCAGGTTCTGTGCTGTCAGTGCAGAGCCCAATGTGGGGATCCATCTCACAAACTGTGTGATCATGACCTGTGCTGAAATCAAGAGATGGAATCTTAACTAATTGAGCCATCCAGGTACCCCATCAATAATTTACTCTTACAGCCATATGTTTATCAATCTCTGGAATAATGCCAGCTCTAAAATATTAAATGTTGAGATATGAATCTGGAGTCCCTAGCCTTTTATTCTTCTAGCTCTCTCACTTTCTTACTCTACACTTGATTTGTGGCCTTGTACCACTTGACATATAGTCATACTGGCCTTCTCCAGCCACTGTTATAGTGAAATTTTGGTTAGGATTTGGCCAAATTTCTGAAGGTACAACGTGGTAGCATCTCATCACATGTTCCACTTTGCATACTCCTCATTTTCTGCTCAAAGGCTTTTCCAGTGTTGCAGCATAGGATGTTTTCAGGAACCTGTTTTGCACTCATGCATGAGCAAATTGGAAATGTGACAGTTTGTACTCTTGGGATCACCCTTGACAAATGGCATCTGAAAGTGCACAGAAAATCCTTTACCCTCTTATTGCCTGGGTGAGCAGTTATGGACACATATCATAGTTCTCTGAAGATCAGATGGGGTCAAGCACCTGATATCTGTGTCATTGGCTAACTTGATCACACATCCTGATATTGACTTTCCTTTCTTCCCCATTTAACTCCTTCATGTCCTCATTCTGGTTCCCTGGAATTTCTTAAACTGTCTACACACAAGCTTTTGTCTGAGGCTCTGCTTCCAGGAGACACAAACTGGAAATGTTTCCAGGAAACACAGACTATGATAAGCTCTCTAGATGATCCATTTTAGTGCACTGCCCACTTGTAGCTTTATTTCCTCCTGCCTAGGAGTATGTGGTGTATTAATCCATCCATTCTTTTCCAGCATGCTCAACATCAAATTTTCCCTGTGTATCTACCAGATCCATTCTTCTGTGACTTATAATCCAGTCCCATCCTTGACTGGGTTCCCTTCTATTTCTCTGCATCATCTTTTCCAAACATTTACTACACTCTTCAAAATACTCACCTCACCACTCTTGCTTTTTCTCTCAGCAAACTTTCTTTCTCATAAAGACCAAAAATGAGTCTGTCAGGACAAGTGTTTGCCTTGTTAAATTACATCTTCATCCACACCAATTTATCGTGTCTGTTCTACCACCTGGTTTTCCTCAAATCTGAAGGTGATGTCCCTTCTGATGTGTAAGACTAATTAATAATGCTTCCATTGGTGGTCTTAATTTCATCAATGTTGGTACTTATTTCATTGTTTATTCTCTTCTCTGGTACTTACCACACTTCAAACTATAGATACGGCTGAGTACTCCAGCTTAAGAAACCCTCATAGACACTGTCTCTCCATTTGTTATTATTTCCTTCACTACAAGGCTTTGAAAATGATGTCTCACAATTGCTCTATCTTTTTGGGAACCATTCTCTGTAGCCCATTGTCGTGTCCAGTCCCACTATCCCACTGAGTCTATTAAGCAGAGGTCAATTACCTTACAAAAGAAAAATTTTAAGCTTTTTTCCCCCTGATTAGTTTGTTTACACTTAATGTCATCTTTCACAGAACTTATCAATGCTGAGCCTTTTCTTCTTGAAAATCTCTTTTCCCAAACCATCAGAAATATGATTGTGCTCTGGCTCTTTTTACCTCTCTGAGGTTCCTTCTTCATATCCTTTCTTTCTCAATTTCATATTTTCAGTAATATTTACCTCCCTTTGACCACATTTCATGTTACTAAGCCAGTTACTGATTATAATTTGGCTTCCCAAGCAGGTTTGCCTATAGAGAATGCATAGATCAAAAGATTTCAAGTAGTCTTGAAGACTTGTTACAATCAGCATTATAATGTAATTAGTTGGTATTCTAATTTATTTATTGGTCTCTCATCTAACTGGTAAGGGTGACTCATCCTCCTTGAAACTGGTAATATCTTTGAAGTTTACTGGTAGGGAGCAGATGCTGAGAAATGGTGACCACAACACAGCAGTGTCGCTGCATGAGGTCCACATAACCAGCTGATCTACTGTGGGAAGAAGCGTGTCTATCTCACTGCTCTGTAACTGCAGTAGTCTAGTCAGAGAAATAAAACAGAAGCTCTAAGAGCCTGTGGGCTTAAAAAATGAATTGTCAAAGATTAATGTACTATGGGACTAAAGAGATTGTTTAAAAAAAAAAAGCAGGTACAAGTGAAATATAAAAACCCCCATCTCATGGGCCCTAAGGATACCTTTCCTTAGAAGATGAGGCCTAGTTCTGTGCCTGGCTTTAGACACTATATAAATACTTATTGACTGAATAATGGAAGATTCTTTATTTAGAAATTTAAACTTTTGTCTGCATTTAGACTCCTTTAAAATTAAGAGTACAATATCCACATTCCATTTAAGTGGATGCTTTAATGACTACCAGAAAGCATACTTTGTAGATTTAAGTGCTTCCTGAGATGTCATTATAAAACAAGTAATTTGTAGTCTTTCTAACCTACTCTAAAGATCCTTTTCCTTGTTCAATTTTAGGAAGAAACCTGCTTTTGTTTCTTTGGGTTTTGATATTGGTGTCTGGGGTACTTCATATGACTTGAGGATATCTAGCTTAAATTCTTGGGATTTTGAAAAGACAAATTACTTTGGCATGTGAGAATAATAGTAAAAAATAAAGATATATCTATTAAAGGCATAATTGATAAATTCTAGCTAGTATATTTGATTTTGCATTCTGTGACAGAATAACATATGAGGAAGTTTGAAAACAAGTATAATAATTGTCTTTTATAGATGTTACATCCACATGTTTTTGGCAGATCTCATATTGGCTATAAAAAGAAAAGTAATAGTACAGTAACAAGGCAAGTTGAAAGCGTTCCTCTGAGAATATTGATGACTCATCTTTTTATTGCTAGATTTAAGTTGACGAACACTTGTTTTGAAAAATGTGATTTTTCTCTATTGCTATGTTTAATTAAATGCAAAAATCCTAGAGTGGAGCAACCTTTAAGACTGCAAATTTAAACTCATAAAAGTCAGATAATGGAAAAGTGAAGGTTGTGATAGCAATGTTAACTCATCCATTGTGCATAGGTTGCATTTTGCATGACTAATTAGGTGATTTAAGAAAGGGTGATGCTGTGAGGTATCATTCCTCTCCCCACTTAAATCTGTGACTATTTTAAACTAGCCTTTCTCTATGCATCATTTAGTAAGAGCCAAAAATACTTTTAGCATAATTTAGTGTTAGTATTTATTTCTGAAAAGTTGTTAGTTTTGAGAATAACCCCATGTGGCTTGGATCAGCACTATGGTGGCCATTTTTTTTTCTCCTAGTATATTTCCTCTGAATAATGTTGGGAGACTAAAATAATAAAGCAACTGAGAAATTTCTATAGTAACCCTTTTGGAATATTTTCTAAGAGACCACAATTAGTCTTTTAGGGACTTCAGTAATAAAATTCCTGAGATGGAAGATCTAAGAATAATCAGTACTATAAAAAGAGTGTGCATTCTAGGGCCAGACAACCTGGGTTTGGATTATGATTCTTTCAGTTAGTAGACATGTGGCTTGAAGTAATTTACTTAATTTTTCTGATTTTGTTGGTTCAGCTGTAAACTGGAGGGTAACTCTACGATGCAAAGTGGTGTGAAGGTTAAAGAAGCTACATGGTAGTGAGTTATTTCATTGTTATTTTCACAAGGAATGGAGTGATAATGATGTTCCAGCAACACTTGGAAATATTTCCCTCTTGCCATCCAAGTACAACTTACTGCCAAATCAGTCTGACACGTTCCCTGGTAAGATGGACGTATGATGCATTTTGTACATTGCTGGCCTCATAATTCTCTTCTTGCCTCTTCAATGGCTCTCCCTTGATGTATTTTTTTTTTTTCATGCTGCTACCATAGTGATCTTCCTGAAGCACATTTATGATCATTTCACTTCCTTACTTGAAATGCTTCAAAGGATCACACTGTCTTCAGGATGAAGTCCCACATTTGCCCTCCACTTCTGCCTGGTCCTCCATGTTAGTCTTTGTATCTGTGCTTCTCTGCATCCACACTTGTTTTGCTTGGTATGCTTTCACCCATCTCATCCACGTGATACAAATTCTCATTTATTTCTAATGACTTACTCTGGTGTGAATTCTTCTGGAAAGCTTTCTTTGATCACCTTAGCCTCAAATAGATACTTTTCTTGGAAGTGGGAAAAGTTTGGTTCTTTTAGTCTTCTTTTATAGCTTTTATTATTTGTTTCATAATTATCTACCTACTTATCTTAGAAGATATCTTTGGATTAGTCACTCTTGATGCTAGTGTCAGCATCTTATTCATTTCACTATCTCCAGTGCTAGTAAAATACCTGATAAACAGTAAATGCTCAATAACTGTTCAACTATAATGCAGATGTCTATATAATGAGCACGAATGGGATCTCCTGACCTTTGTAGTCGGCTTCTAGAAACCCCTGGAAAGCATGCTGAGCTCGTTTAAAAATCCATTCCAAACAAAACCTTCCTACCATGTACAATATTTTTGAAAGGGGGTGAAGAGTGAAAGCAGGGCAATAGTACATATGTATGCAGTTATTTCTACCATAATGCAACTCAATTTTAAAATGATAAATTAGAGAGATCCCTGGGTGGCTCAGTTGATTAGGCATCCATCTTTTGATTCAGCTCAGGTCATGATCTCGTGGCTCAATTTGTGAGTAAGCCCTGCCTGAGGCTCTGCACTGGCAGTGCAAGGCCTGCTTTGGATTCTCTCTCTGTCTCCTTCTTTATTTGCTCCTCCCCTGCTTGCACAGACTCTCTTAAAATAAATAAATAAACTTAAAAAAATTATAAGTTAGAACAAATTTGTTGCCTAAGAATGACTGAAAAGCCAATATGAATTATTTCTTTTAGGGTCTCTCTTAAGGAGGATGGACCAAGTTGTGTTAGTCATTATTATAAGACAATATCAGAAGGGACATTATTAATAATTCTTTAATTTTTGAAATCCATATATCTAAATGGGTAATAATAGCTATGATCTCTGCATCTAGCTGAAGAGCAGAGTAAGCCACCTGTCAACGTTATGTCAGGATTTCACACAGGCAATAGAAAAACTAGTTGGCTGGTTCATTGATGTTAGAGCATTTCC
The DNA here is from genome assembly GCF_003009895.1 of Hyaena hyaena. Lineage (NCBI taxonomy): Eukaryota > Metazoa > Chordata > Mammalia > Carnivora > Hyaenidae > Hyaena > Hyaena hyaena. Next base: position 181,241 of record NW_024081488.1, read on the forward strand.
CATTTAGATATATATTACTTATCTTTAGGTTATAATGTAAATGACGTGGACATGGTTTCCTCAAATAGTGGTCCAGGGAGGCTATTAATTTAATTTTGGGGGGTTTGTTCTTCAAACCACTGTAAATTTTCAAAAACAGATTTGTAAGTATTGATTTAGTTAGACATTTTAAGATTAATTAAACCACAGTTATCCCTCATCCATTCAGGTAAGGACCATCCAGGCAAGAAATTTCTAATTAATGAACCAAGACCTTATTGCTGAAATTACAAAGGTGAATTAAACAGAGCACCAATCTATAAGAAGGGTGGGGATGATGGTGACTGATTTGTAATGACACTTTCCTCTGTCTAGGCAAGTAGAAAAGCTTCCTTTAAAAAAAATACCTGAGCCCATTAAATCTTTATGGATTTAAGGATTTTCTTTCCAATGAATACTGAATTAATTCATTTGTACCTTCAAAGTGTTCCCTTATTAAAGAGGTGGAACAAGAGATGTCCTATAAAGATAGAATGTGAGCTTCCTTTATAACTAAAGAGGTTAGCTCAAGATAAGCTGTCTTAACTTTTAAGAAAAGCCACTATTAAAATTTAGATAGAATTTAATATCAAAAAGAGAGCTGATAGAGATCATAAAGAACAGCAGTTTTATTTTATCTAGAACAGCAAGGAGCTTTGGCATTTTCTAATGATTTTGTAGTAAATAAAAAACAATATCAGATGCCCAACTCTGGATATTTAATAATTAGGTTAAAATTTGAGTTTATAAGCTTTAGGGGTAGTCATGTAGTTTTGAAAAAAGTTATTATTTCTTTGAAAAGCTATATGTTGAAAGACATCAAGCCCTCAGCAGGGTGTATGTGAGAATGTCTGGAAGTTTTGTGCCAGATTATAGCACAGACTGACTGTCTTTGGATGATAGGATAAGAAGAATTGGTTATGAAATTGTGAAGATCTGGGATAGTTGGCTAAGGAATCACCAGAGATTTTTTTCTTTCTCCCTATTTATTTCCTTTTTAAAAAATAGTTTATTGTCAAGTTGGTTTCCATATAACACCCAGTGCTCATCCCGACAAGTGCTCTCCTCCATGCCCATCATCCCCCTTCCCCTCTCCCCCACCCTTATCAGCCATCAGTTTGTTCTCAGCATTCAAGAGTCTCTCATGGTTTGCCTCCCTCCCTCTCCCCAACTATTTTCCACTTCTTCTCCCCCATGGTCCTCCATTAAGTTCCTCCTAATCCACCTATAAGTGAAAACATATGGTATCTGTCCTTCTCTGCCTGACTTATTTCGCTCAGCATAACACCCTCTAGCTCTATCCATGTTGCTACACATGGCCAGATTTCATTGTTTCTCATTGCCATGTAGTATTTCATTGTATAGATAAACCACATCTTCTTGATCTATTCATCGGTTGATGGACAATTAGGCTCTTTGCATGTTTTGGCTATTGTTGAGAGTGCTGCTATGAACTTTGGGGTACATGTGCCCTTATGCATCAGCACTCCTGTATCCCTTGGGTAAATTCCTAGCAGTGCTATTGCTGGGTCATAGGGGAGTTCTACTGTTAATTTTTTGAGGAACCTCCACACTGTTTTCCAGAGGGGCTGCACCAGTTTACAAGGAATCACCAGAGATTGATTAATGTCATACTGCAAGCAAAATTTGGAATCCTTCAGTGTGGTTTGATGCTAAACCTGCTGAAGTAGAATCAGTGCAGGTTCTGAACTGAGTGACAACATAGATTGGATTTTATCCTATAGCTTTATCTGAAAACTTTCTTTTCATACATAATCTCCTGTTTGCTAATGCTTTCAGAAGCACTGACAAGAAAGAATGTATGCAGAGACAGTTTTAAGACAAATAAGGGGCATAGTTCTTATTTTAAATATTTCACATGTAGCAAGTGGGTTGTATGCATCGTTAAGAAAACAATTACAGGGGCACCTGGGTGGCTCAGTCAGTTAAACATCCGATTTCAGCTCAGGTCATGATCTCTTGGTTCATGGGCTCTAGCCCCATGTTGTGGTCTGTGCTGACAGCTCAGAGCCTGGAGTCTGCTTCAGATTCTGTGTTTCCCTCGCTCTCTGTCCCTCCCCTGCTCATGCTCTGTCTGTCTGTCTCTTTCTCAAAAGTAAATAAACATTAAAAAATTTTAAGCAAACAATTACAAATAAAATTAAATCCCTGTTTAGTTTTCTCGTCTCATTATTCTATCTCAGTTAAGATTCTCTTGAGTTTTGTTTATTCTCCCCATGCATGATTTGAATTTTTTTTTTTTGCTATAAAAGATGACACTATTTATTTGTGCATTCATATACCAAACTAGGTGTTGAGTTTAGAGCTATCCTTATGAGAGTCATATTCTAGTGGCGGGGGGGGGGG
>NW_024081488.1:183632-190795 GCF_003009895.1 Hyaena hyaena
GGGGGGGGGGGAGGGAGAGGAGGCAGATAATAAAAGAAAACATTAAAAAGTATAGGATGGTAGATAAGTGATATGTGTTACAGAGAAAAATAAAGCATGAAAGGAGAAAGAGTACTACAGGGAGGGGTAGTGATACAATTTTTAAGAAGCTGAATAGTCAAGGCATCATATGAATATAAACCTGGCGGAAACAAGAGAATATATCATGTGGCTTTCTGGGGGAAAGTATTCCAGCTAAAGAGAATAGTAAGTGCAAAAGTCCTAAAGAGAAAGCATTCTTGGTAGGATCAAGGAGTGGCAAGAAAGCCAGTGTGATGGGAGAGGAATAGAGAAATGGGAAGAGGTTAGAGAAAGAATAGGGACCCTGGCTTATTTCTTATTGTGAAACTTCCCAAATAATAGGATTTAAGAAAACAATTATGGGGGCACCTGCGTGGCTCAGTCAGTTAAGCTTCCAACTTCAGCTCAGGTCATGATTTCACAGTTTGTGAGTTTGAGCCCTGCATCAGGCTCTGTGCTAACAGCTCAGAGCCTAGAGCCTGCTTTACATTCTGTGTCTCCCTCTCTCTCTGCCCTTTCCTTGCTCGTGCTCACTCTCTCAAAACTAAATAAACATTTAAAAAATAAAACAATTATGGTTACAGTTAAAAACTACTTTTTAGGTCTTTGTGACAGTGAAGCTTTTTCTCTCAGTGAGATGAAATGCTATTGTGGGGTTTTGAGTGGAGGGGTAACAAAACAAGATTCCTCTGATTGCTAATTTGAGAATAGACTATAGATGGAGAAAAGTAGAAGCATGTACACCAATTAGGAGGCATTTTAATAGTCTAGGTAGGGCATGGCGAGGGCTTAGATTAGGATGGCATAGGAGAGGAGTGAGTAGTGATCAAACTTTGAGGATGAGCCTTATAGTTATGCCTTATCATGGCATCCATTAAGACATATCATTATGAACTGGCTGTTTCTAATGCCTTTTCCAGCATTCCCTGAAGACATGATCCTAAATACAACTGGCCTTTGTATGGAATGGGAGACAATGGACCTTCCAGGTATTACCTCAAGGGTATCTTTATAATCCCACAATTTGTCATGGAATGGTAGGCAGAGATTTGGAAAAATAGACATTGCCAGAGGGGATGGGTACTTTATCATTATATAGATGATGTTATGCTAACTTGTGATGATTTATCCTCTGTGTTTCAAGCAGCAGCATTGTTACTGGCATACTTAAAATCACGGAGATGGGAGGTAAATACCAACAGGATCCAAGGGCCAGGTCAGTCAATAACAGTCCTGGGCATGACCTGGGCAAGTAAGACGAAAGTGATGCTGAAGACAGTCATTGATAAATTACAGTCTTTGCAATCCCTAAAATGGTAAAGGAATTACAGGCTTTTGGTGGTTTATTGAGTTACTGGAGACCTTTTATTCCTCATTTAGCGTATATATTAAGACCTTTATATGCCTTGGTTAAGAAATGGAAACAATGGGATGGGGGTGCTGACCAACAAGAGTATTTCTTAAAGGCAAAAATGGTAGGAAAACAAGTACAGGCCTGATGTAAGTCGTGAATTAGATGTACGTTCATATCCAGAAGGGTTGGGCTGGGCCTTGTGGCAACAACAAAATGGGAAACGAATCCTGTTGGGATTCTGGTCTCAGTTATGGAAGGGAACAGAAAACAGGTATCATCCCATCAAGAAGCAGCTCCTAGCTGTTTATCTTGCACCACAGCAGATGAAGGACTGACTGCTGACCCTCCGCTGATGACATGAACCTCTCTGCCGGTAGGAGGAAGAATTAAGGACGTGTTCAGCAAACCTCAGCGTCTGTACCCAGGTAGGCACCTTCCAGGAATGGCATGTCTCCCTACAACAGAGGAGCACTTAAAATACCAGCCTGCTCTCTCATGAACTGCACTCACTACTAGGACTGGTCGCTTACAATGACACAGCCCAACTTGCAGAAGTCACTGACATTATGCCTCCTCTACCCCAGGCAGAGGAGGGGTAGGTTCACTTCCAGTGGACACACAGTACACTAATACCAGTTGCCAGGGAAACCTGCCTATTTGGTGTTCCTCTCCCATCTGACCGGATTCTGCTGTACTTTGGTTCAAAGAAGGAACTATACAAAGTAGTCAGTGGGAAGAATTGAGAGCAGTATGGATTGTGTTGGTGTATGAGCCCAAGCCCATCAGTTTGACCACTGACAACTGAGCAGTGTTGTCAGGGTTGATGAAATGGATGTTGCAACAGCACAAAGAAACCTGGGCTATATTACACAGATCGCTGTGGGGAGCGGAACTGTGGAAGGATATTTGGGATGTATGCACGAGACCCAATTCAGCCGCCCACATACAGCACACATGGTGTCCACTCACTGTCCATCCACACTGCCAGGCAATCATGAAGCAGACGTTCTAGGCTGGGCATTGATCCTCCTGCTGGAAGAAAGGCTGACTCCACCTGATGGAGCAGAAGGGCCCATCATAAATTGAGACACCAAGTTCCCACAACGATTTGGGAAATAATGAAGATTACATTTGCCTTATAGTGTCCTGGTCTGGGACGCCTGGGTGGCTCAGTTGGTTAAGTAGCCGACTTCGGCTCAGGTCATGATCTCACAGTTTGTGGGTTTGAGCCCCGCGTCAAGCTCTGTGCTGACAGCTCAGGGCCTGGAGCCTGCTTCAGATTCTGTGTCTCCCTCTCTCTCTGACCCTCCCCTGCTCATGCTGTCTCTCTCTCTCTCTTTCTTTCAGAAGTAAATAAAACATTAAAAAAATTTTTTAAGTGTCCTGGTCTGCAAGCTGCTGAGAGGACCTGCCCCAAAGCAACCTCAGGCACCTGCCATTGCACCATACCCAAGGGCATGTCCTATTACACGTCCTATTTCTTGCTGGCAAATAGGTTACACAGGCCTTTTGCCAGTACTGTAAGGGCACAAATGTATCCAACCTGTGTGGACAGTAACACAGGACTTGTACAAAACTTTGTGAAAGAGCCAATCGGATCGAAACTCTAAAGAGTTAACAAAATGAAGGGGCATGTATGGAAAGCCAACTCAGATAGATAGTGATCAAGTACACATTTTACTGGCTATGACATCCAAGAATGGGCAGAGGCCAGGATATATCATGGCCTTTCCAGCAGCCATACAATCCCACTGCTGTGGGCCTAATTGGAAGGATGAATGGACTAATAAAAAGCACTTTAAAGACTTTGTAGCCAGACAGCTCTCTCAAAGGATGGTCTCCATGGCTAACAGAGGTAATGTGGTGCCTTAATGTCATGTCCACAATAGGACAGACATGAGCACATGAACGCCTAACCAGTGCTAAGACTGCAGGGACTGTCAGCAGGTTTGAGGCTATTGGGTAGGAGGAAAGACTCATTTTGCAATTGTCACAAGACCTTCCACCTGGTAAGACTTTAGTTCATTGGAAATTAGCTTGGTGTGCCACCTGCTGCCCCCCACCCCCGGTGGCTTAGTGCCCTAATCCTTTGGAACCAGGACTCACATTCAATTTTATTCTTAATACCTCATTCTACATTGGTCAGGACCCAACACACATGAAAGTAACAGCTTCTGAACTTCTGATGCTTGATACTGAGGTAGAGTTGTTAATATGGGTGCCAACCGAAATGCTTCTGTACAATATAGACACACCCTCCGACATTATTAAAGGGCAAATTATATGGTATCATCCCCAAGAGAAAATACCTATATCCAGATTTGGAGGATAGGGGTGGGGAATAGCCATGTAGTTGCTGTGGGTCATTCCCTGCCCAGTCCCCACTGTCAGTAAGTTTACCCTGAATAAAAGCACCGTGTAAACAGTATAAAGTGGCTTCCTTTGTTTTTCAGTCTCCAAGTGCCTTCTGAGTCTGAAGCATACTTTACTATACCTCCTCCAGTTTCTAACACAGAAAAAGACAAATACATAAAATTTCACTTATATATAGAAACTAAAAAAACAAATGAACATAGAAACAGAAATAAGGAAACAAAAGAAACAGACATTTAAGTATAGAGGACAAACTGATAATTGCCAGAGGAGAGGTGGGTGGACATGGGTGAGATAGATAAAGGGGATTAAGGGGCACACACTTCCAGTGATAAACTAATAAATCACAGAGATGAAAAGTACGGCCTAGGGAATATAGTCCATAATATTGTAATAATATACAGAACCATTGTGCAAGAATGTGGTACACCTGAAACTAATATAATATTGTATATTAATTATACTTCAATTCAATAAATAAATAAGTTATGGAGACATAGAATACAATATAGGGAATATAGTCAATAATATTATAAAAATGTTGTATGGTGACAGAGCGTGGCTACACTTAGATGGTGAGCATTGAGCAGTATGTAGAATTGTTGAATCAATGTCTTGTATTTCTGCAACGAATATAACAATGTATGTTAATTATACTTCAATAAAAAATTAGTTTGGTTTCAGTATACTAACAGACAATCCAAAAGAGAAGAAAACATTTCCATTTATAGTATTATCAAAAACAGTAAAATACTTAGGAATAAATTTACCAAGGAGGTGAAAAATCTGTACACTAGAAAAATAAGACATTACGAAAGAAATTGAAGACACAAATGGAAAGTCCATGCCCATGAGTTGGAAGAATGTTAATATTGTTAAATGTCCATACTATCCACAGATTCAATGCTATCCCTATCAAAATTCCAAAGTCATTTTTCACAGAATTAGAAAAAATGATCCTAAAATTCTTATAGATCCATTCTATTTCTTATCTTCTGATCTTATTTAGTTGCTTATAAAACTAATATACCAATATATTTGATAAATATTTGATAAACATACCTTTATGATTTCAAATGTTAAATAAATATATTTTATGTTTTCAAATTTTAAAATTGTTTTATTATTTATTCTTTTTATTATTTATTGTAAGAAACTCTTCCCTATCTTGAAGCTATAGATAGTTTTCTAGTCTTAAAAAGATATTTTTTTGTCGTTTATTTTATATTTAAATTTTAAAAAATGTTTTATTTATTTTTGAGAGAGAGAGACAGCGTGAGCAGGGGAGGATCAGAGAGAGGGAGACACAGAATCTAAAATAGTCTCCAGGCTCTGAGCTAGCTGTCAGCACAGAGCCCGATGCGGGGCTCGAACCCACAAACGGTGAGATCATGACCTGAGCTGGTCGGTCGCTTAACCGACTGAGCCACCCAGGCGCCCCTATTTTATATTTAGACCTTTATTCTTCCTGAAAATTATTTTTGTAATTTCTGCAAACTTTTTCTGCAGAAGTTTTATTTTTTTCAGGAACCTAGTTTTATTTATTTATTTTCCAGTACAGGGAACAGATTTCTCCAGCACCATTTAATGAATGGTTCATTAGTTTTCTACCAACATGTATTGCCATCTATTGTGTCCATATAAAAAAGTCTTTTTTTGAGATTTCTATATGTCTATGTGTCCATTTTCATATCAATATTCTACTTTGTCTTTTAATAGGTCTAATTGGTGCAATGGTGATTCATTGAATTTATAGAATAGTTTGGAGTGAGTAGACATTTAAATAATAGAGTCTTTCTACCCATGTAGTTAGTGTATCTTTTCATTTTCATTTTTTTGTGCCCTTAAATATTATTTCATATTATTTTTATAAAAATCTTCCACAACTTTTGTTAAATTCATTTTAGATACCTTGTATATTTTGTTGCTGTAGTGAACAGGATGTATTTTTCTATTTTATTTTCTATTTGGTTATTACTGGTATATGGGAATGCTAATAGCTTTGATGAATTGTTCTTGTGCTAAAAAAACACTGCTTGTCTGTGTTAGCATTTCAAATGCTATGACCATAATTTCTTTTGAATTTCTGTGTATACTGTAAAAATACTGTTTTCAAATAGAGTCAATTTTGTTTCTTTCTGATTCTAGTTTCTCATTTGTTGGACAAGATGTGATAGAGAATATTCTTGTTCTGATACTATCTTTGATGAGAATATTACTAACATATTCTTTATTTAGCATGATGTTTGCTCTAAGTTTATTACATACTCTATCAGGATCAGGTTAATGAAATTTTCTTTTATTTCTAGTTTGCTAAGCATAGTTTCATGAAGAGACAATGAACATTAGTACATAGTTTTCTGCATTCATTGATATGCTACTATTTCTAAACTAATCTATTAATGTTGAGTATCAGATTCATAGCTTTGGCGATGCTCAATCATCCTTAAGTTCCAGAGATAAACTACTTGCTTGTGGCACATCTAAAAACTAATCTGCTAAGTCTGATTTATTAATGTTTATTTAGAATTTTTTCCATAATTGTGATTAAATTGTGATTAAAATTTCTTTTTCATGTACTTCCCTAGTCTGATTTGGTTAGACTATGCTACTGTCATAAAGCAACTGAATTAATCTTCCATCTTATCCTTTTATCTTAAACAGTTTACATAATAAAAAATATTATTTCTTTAAGGCTGGAAAAAACTAAAAGCATTTGTCTTACAATCTATAAGTCTTTTGATTTTCCATTCAAATTCCTGAATAATTGTTGATATATTTGGGTTTTCTCATTCTTTTGAGTTAATTTTTTTCTTATTTTTTAAGTTTATTTATTTATTTTGAGAGAGACAGTGAGAAAGAGAGAGAGCAAGAGCATGAGGAATGGACAGAGAGAGAGGTAGAGAGAGAGAATCCCAGGTGGGCTTCTTGCTCTCAGCACTGAGCCTGACTTAGGGCTCGAACTCATGAACTGTGAGATCATGACCTGAGCCAAAATCAGGAGTCAGATGCTCAACCAACTGAGGTGCTCAGGTGCCTCTCTTGAGTAAATTTTCCTGAAAAAGATTTACTTTGCACATATATTCTAATTTATTGGCATAAATTCTTTCATAGATTTCACTTGGGATTTTCAAATCCAAACTGTCTTTCTAATGATGCCCCCTTTCATTTCTAACATTTTTTGCTATGATTTCTCCTGTTTTTTTTTCCCTTCCTCCTCTTCTCTCCCTCTTTTTTTAATATTCCATTTTTGTTAGAATCTTTTTTAAAGTATCAGATTTTTATTTGTTGCTTTCTGTTGTTGCCTTTTCTATTCCATTAATTTCTCTTAATGTCCATTATTCCTTTTTTTTAGTTTTTATTTTTTTTATTTTTT